>NW_027469091.1:1200000-1500000 GCF_051020765.1 Lasioglossum baleicum | reverse complement strand
CTCGGTGACGAACTGCACAGATGTCTTCAGGTATACGACAGTACCGAAAGCTAAGGGACGTACGGCCAGGTCGACGAGCTGCACAGCCGGTGGTAGAAGGCCTAAGGGATGCGCGGTCAAGTAGACGATCCAGAATTTCAGTTTCACTTTCGAATCGATAAATAATTCGTATGTTTATTTCACACAGATGCCTTGAAATTTTTCCACACTCACAATCACTGTTCACATTTGTCAACACATAGTTATGCACTAATAATAATTGCTTAAACTAATTAAACGATTATTTAATCTAATCACTAGACTGCGGATCTTTATGTAAAATGAAAGTTGGCTGCCGCTATTACAAGGGACAGGAGCCAGACAGATATTTGATTCTTACTGTGATCATTTTAAGAAGTTGAAAATAATACATTGATGTTCTGAAATTACTTTAATCTCTCTACGGTATTAAAATGCACCTACTCATGTTTGCTACAAATGCATGAAATCCGCAGTCTAGTGATTGCATTACCTGATTGTTGTGATTTGTGCAGCAGGACAAGGGATATGGCAATTATTATTAGTGCATAACTATGTGTTGACAAATGTGAACAGTGATTGTGAGTGTGGAAAAATTTCAAGGCATCTGTGTGAAATAAACATACGAATTATTTATCGATTCGAAAGTGAAACTGAAATTCTGGATCGTCGACTTGACCGCGCATCCCTTAGGCCTTTTACCACCGGCTGTGCAGTTCGTCGACCTGGCCGTACGTCCCTTAGCTTTCGGTACTGTCGTATACCTGAAGACATCTGTGCAGTTCGTCACCGAGTGACCCAGTGACACACATTTCGAAGCAGCAAATGGATTTACGGCTGAATAAGTGAGGTTTTAATACAATCAGTTTCTGTTTCTTCTCTCGTTCGGGTAACGTTGCCGTAAGTCGGGTAAAAAGATCCACCCATATGAATTGACAAGTAAAGTTCTTCCGACCGACAAAAACTGTAAAGGGTAATGTTGTTCAGAATCATGGTCTTGACAACATATCCAAAGCTCATCGAAATCGGAGAGGAGATAGTTCAGATAGTACATCGATCGATTTACAATTACAAGTTACTTATCGCGTAAACTAAAGCCGGCCGACAAAAACTGTAAAGGGAAATGTTGTTCAGAATCATGGTCTTGACAACATATCCAAAGCTCATCCAAATCGGGGAGGATTCACATAATCTCGAGAAACTCTTGTTCGTTAGGGCATCGCGGCGTTACACCACGCTCGTCTCCCGGCGCGCCGCGCTGAACGTGCCATCGCGCGTCTAGGTCGCGCTCTGATTGGTCCGTGTTTTTCGTTAATAACTCCTAAACAAAGCCCCGGCTGACATTGGTGCAAAGGAAAATGTTGCTTCAAATGACCTAAGGAACCTCCCATTTCCCGGAGTCGAAGGGGTCTTGGGACACCCTGTATACGCCCGCCATCTTACGACTTGGCAGAGTGCTCCGTTTTACCCGTTTACCGTCGTTTACCGTTTACCTAACCTTTTTTTTTTTTTTTTTGTTAAGAGTGAGGGGGAAAATGCCGTTACGCACACCCCAGAAGGGGGTAGTGTGGGACTCGGGCCGCGGATGTTCGGCGTACCCATACCCACTAAAAACCTAACCTCACCCGGGACGATCAATGGACCGTCCCTCTACAATCATCGCCTGATCTGAGTTAAAAGGCGTAATGGGGACCCGCTTCACGCATTACGCCCAAGACACCTTCATACATCTCAGATCCTTGTCCACACCTGTTCTTTCCAGTCAGTACCGTTTACCTTTTTTTTTTTTTTTATCGTGTGGAAATGCGTTACGTATACCCCGACACCCCTGGGGGGGGGGAGCCGGGGTTATGTGGGGCACCCTCGAGGAGAGGGTCGCCGAGCCAACAAGGCTCGCCGATCGCCTCCCCCAGAGTACCCACTAAAACCACACGCCCGCCCTAAGCTACATGGGAAGTGCCTGGATCACGCGAGTATTCAACAGGACACTTCCCAGCTCACATGCATCCCGAGGGGAGGGGCTAGCTCCCCCCATGCCTACTCTAACCGGACCCCGGGCGGAGGGACCCGCCCGGTGTCCCCATCCCTGGAGCCTTCGGATTGGGCTTCCCGAGCCCCAGCTCGGTCCACCCACTGCTCCCGGAGCCTTTCTGCCCTGCTCGAGCGGTAGACCCGAGGGTCCTCGCCCGGCCAAGGCAGGAAGGCGCCGACACCGGTAAGAAAGGGTCGTCGGAGGCGCATCCGGATGCCCCGACCCTCCCCACCCCACCCCCCACGCGCCCTCCCCCGGAACTAGCGTCCGGGGGGTGGCCGGCACCCCTCCACTATCGTCTCGGGGTGCCGGGCCAACTCGGTGGGAGATTTACTCCCCCCCGGGGACCGGGGTCAGCTCACGCCCCCGGCTCCTCCATCCACCGCTCCCCTACGCGGGGGCACACGACGGCGCGGGGCGCGAACACCCCGCACCGCTAACGGAACCCCAGCCCCCCCGGCAGGGGGAGGCATAAGTTGACGCGGGGAGGGGAACACTCCCCGCGCCCTCCCCCCAGTCCCCGTCCCCCCACTCGGGGGACCCGCTGTGTTGCGGGGAGACGTCCCCCGCGCCGCTACAACTGACCCCGACGCCCTCCCACCTCTCCCTGAGGGGGCGGACGTCGCACGACGGCGCGGGGGACGTCCCCGCGCCATCCTCCTCCTCGCGGAGCCCGGGTCTCTTTCCCGGGCCCGCTCGGCCTCCTCCTTCTGGGACATTACTGTCTCGCAGAAGGAGGCGACCCCATTCCACGACCTCTGGCTCCCGGTCAAGTGGTCGAACAAGACCGGGAGCGAGAGGTCCCACCTTTCCACCGCGGCTCTGAGGACACGGCGCGGTCCGGCCCAAGCCGGGCACTCCTCGAGTGTATGTTGCGCCGTGTCCACCACTGCGCCGCTGGTTCCCGCCCCATCCTTACCAGATACTCACCGAAACAGCCGTGTCCGGTGAGCACCTGCGTGAGGCGGAAGGTCAACCCCACTCGCCTCCCGCACCATGTATCGAACATGGGCAGGAGGGCCCGAACTGTCGGACGCGTCGAGGACGCAAGCAGGCGTCTCCATCGCTCGAACACGTCCGCACGGGCCTGGCGTCTCCGCACTTCGAACTGCTTCGCAGGCGATCCGGTATACGATCGCCCGCTCCACCGCCACCAGATGGAAGGGAGGAACCACGGCCAGGAGGCCCGCCACCTCTGTCGAGACGGTGCGGTATCCCCGTATGGCCCGCAGGGACAGCCGACGCCGCACTCTCTCCAAGTGCGCGACGCTGCGTCGGCTGGCCTCAAGCGAGCGGTGCCACACGGGTGCCCCATACAGGGCAATGCTCCGCACCACTCCTATGTAGAGGCGGCGTACACTCAACTGCGGCCCCCCGATATTGGGCAGCAACCGCGAAAGCGCGGTCGCTGTCTTTTCGAGTCGGGGGGCCAGGAGTTCGAAATGCTCTTCGAAACGCCAGCGACCGTCGATGGTCAGGCCCAGATACTTCATGGTGGGCCCGACCTCGACGAGGGTATCCACGACCCGGATCCGGAATCCTTGGGGCGGCCGCCGCGTCCGAGATGGTTGGTACAACCATATGGCCTCGGTCTTTGCGGCGGCCACGACAAGCCCCATCCCCCGGATCCGTCCAACCACGCAGTCCAGGGCGGACTCGATGAGGCGTCCCGCCTCCTCCCAGGTCCTCCCCTCGGCGTAGGGCAGGGTGTCGTCCGCATAGCATATGACACCCGTGCCGGGGGGGAGGGAGACCCGCAGAACCGCGTCGAATGCTAGGATCCACAGGAGCGGTCCGAGGATCGACCCCTGTGGAACCCCGCGGCATATCTCCCTCAGGTACGCCCCATACCGGCCGGCAATATACACCTCCCTCTCGCGGAGGTAGTCCCGGAGCACTTCCCGGAGATAGAGGGGAACCCGGAAATGCTCTAGTGCGTCCTCTATCTCCTTCCAGGGCAGGGTGTTGAACGCATTGGAGATGTCCAATGACACGGCGATCAACACCCTGTCCCGAGCGACGGCACTTTCCCGGAGGAGACGCAGATGCTCCAACGCATCTATCGTTGAGCGCCCCCTCCGGAACCCAAACTGTCCGTCGCTCAACCCGGAATCACTCCGCGAAAGGTGCTCTCGGAGGCGGGCGGCAATTATTCTTTCGAACAGCTTGCCCGCCTCGTCGAGTAAACATATCGGCCGGTAAGCAGAGGGAGACTCTGCGGGCTTACCATCCTTGTGGAGGAGGACGAGGATCGCCTCCTTCCAACACTTGGGGAAGACTCCCCGACTCAGGCACGCATCCAAGATGCTCCTGTAAGCCGGGGCGAGGGCCTTTAGCGCCGAGGCCATTATACCGCCAGGAACGCCATCGGGGCCGGGGGCTTTCTTGCCCCTAGCCCGGCGCTCCTGGATGGCCTGGTCGAGCTCCCAATCGGAGACCCGGAGTTCGTCCGACCAATCATTGGCCGGCACCGGGGCGCGCTCACCACTCCCCTCACCACCATTATTATTGGGGGGGAAGAGGGTGTCAACGACGCGCCCCAAGAACTCCGGTTCCATCGTCTCCGCGACAGGGGGCGCCCTGGGACGGAGCTTCCCAAGCACCATTCTATATGAGCGCCCCCACGGATCGTCGCGGAGCGTAAGCAAGAGCTCGCTCCAGGCCTTGGCCTTGGCCGCGGTAATCGCGTGCTTGAGGGCCTCGGCGGACGATCTGTACTCCCTGTACAGCCCGTCCACCGTCGACTCCGAGTCGCCGCCGAGGAAATGGCGGCGCCGAGCACGGACGTACCGGCGGCGGGCTTGACCGGCTAAGCTGCGAAGCTCGGCCAACTCGCCCGACCACCAGTACACGGACTTTCGCGGGGGGCAGGCTCTAACCCGGGGCATCGCTGCGTCGCAGATCATCTGCAACGCGCCCCGGAACCATGCCGCCCCCTCTTCTGGTCCGCGCTACCTGGCCGGAGGCCAGGCGGAGCCGATAATCACGGCCCTCAGCAGGTCCCCGTCTAGCCGCTTCGTCGCCCATCTGGGCGCCGAAAGGGCGCTACTTCGCCGGAGGAAGGCCGTGTCCGCCGGCGGGTCCGAATCCACAGCCACGTCCATCATGACGTAGCTATGGTCCGAGAGGGTTTCCCCCTCCCAGACCCGCCAATTTGACACTCGGCGCGAGGCGGAAGCGGTCGCGAGTGAAACGTCCACTACCGACCAACTATTCCACCTCACGCACGTCGGCACGGAGCCCCGGTTTAGCAGCCGGAGCTCCAGCCCCTCCATCCAGTCCTCTAGGATTCCGCCTCGAGGCTCCGTCCTGGGGTTGCCCCAACTGGTAGAACGCGCGTTGAGGTCCCCCAGGACCAACACCGGACCGGTTAAATGAGGGGTCACCATGTCCCTCAACCGGTCCAAACCGGCAACCTAACCTAACCTAACCTAACCTAACCTAACCTAGTTAGTTAGTTAGTTAGTTAGTTAGTTAGTTAGTAAAATACGTCCCGGACAACCAGACGGTTCTGGTTGCAAGGCATTGAGGCCACTATGTGTACCTTTACTACCCCAAGTCTGTCTGGGGCGACGCATTACTGGGCAAATGTCTACGTCCTTGCGTTGGTTCTAGCTTTTTAGGCACGCGGTCCGACATGCTACCGAAGCCGACGTAGGACGGATCGTCAATCATCTAGGGACCGGGCCATGCTACCTAAGATTTGTGCTATGTGGGTATGTCGTCGGGCAAACCGGTCCCCTCATGACGGTTAGCTATCCTGCTTACATTGCCCCCCTTTCTCTCCAGGGCTCAAACAGTGAGAAAGTCCAGCTAGTGTGTGTGTTTGCGCGAACCTAAATCCGGCTGTCCGGAGATTACCCCCAGTTCTAACTGTTTACCCATGTCGTCCCTGTCGATTTGTGTGTGAGGTCGCGGGTTGTGCTATATTGATAGATCTCGGGTGTGGAGGTGACGGAAAGTGATTTGATTAGCTAACCTATTCGGTTGAGTAGAATCGCGTGTCTGGTCGAGTACCCCATACCGTCGGTGGCTATCCACTGTATGGCTAATCCTGGATAATTTCCAGGCATGGGTGCCTCTGTCTGATCAAACTCACGGGAAATGGAAACGATACTTCGGGAACACCGACTTAGCCGAAACCCCGGCCCAGACGCTACTGGTAACCTTGGTATCAGCGTCCCTCGGCACGATCCGTGGTATAGGCATACTGTTCTCTAGCAGAACTACAGCCCTCTTCCCCTCTCGCGTTTTAACCTCTGGACTTGGTCACCTACTCCCGGATGAGATTCGTTCCGTGAGTCACCACCCCACGGCCGCACCGCTCTTAAGGTCCTACCGCCGCTGCGGCTCCGAGAACGGTGCCAGGATTTAGGTGTGTAGTGCGCAGCCCTCATGTCGGCCCTCGATGGGGTCGCGCCCGAGCCGCCATGCCCGTTTTCACGAGTCAAACCCAGCTCGGGGGATGTGCGTAGCCTGTTTGTCGTACGTTTACGACTGAATTTGGTCCGCGAGCATTTCGCAAGCGGGCTGGGTTGGGCACCGTGTTCCGCTGTTGACCGACGTTTGATCGAGCGGGGTCGCGCCTGTTAGTTGCGTCCCCGCAGTCTCCCGAAAAGTCGAGCGGTTCACGGCTATTTACGCCCATTTACCTTTAGGAGGTTTATTGGAACATTTTACCCTGTTACCATGGGTTTTATTTGTGGTTTGGGTTTGGACCCGTGGGTTTTACGGCTTTTTGGTCCGCTGATTGACTTTGTGTTTTGGCACTTGTCGCACAGGGCCGTATACCACCCTAAAGTTCGGCTCCTTAGGAGTCGGTACCACACACGGACCCCGTCACTGCGCGTGCCCAGCCCCGTCCAGGCTCTCGGATCGTGGGTCGAGGGTGGTCTCGACGGGGCAACCCGTGTGTGCGTTCGTGGACGCCCTGATCTGTGATCGTCGTCCTCAGCCTGCGATAGGCTGCCTCGGAAATTTTGACACCGTTTCCAGGGTGTTTCGGAATTGGTCGAGTGACCAGACTTGATCCGCGAGCATTTCGCAAGCGGGCTGGGTTGGGCACCGTGTTCCGCTCTCGACCGACGTTTGATCGAGCGGGGTCGCACCTGTAGGTGCATTTCCGCAGTCTCCCGAAAAGTCGAGAGGTTCACGGTTATTTACACCCATTTACCTTTAGAAGGTTTATTGGAACATTTTACCCTGTTACCATGGGTTTTATTTGTGGTTTTGGGTTTGGACCCGTGGGTTTTACAGCTTTTTGGTCCGCTGATTGACTTGTGTTTCACACTTGTCGCACAGGGCCGTATACCACCCTGTTGTTCGGCTCCTTAGGAGTCAGCGCCACGCACGGTCCCCGTCACTGCGCGTGTCCAGCCCCGTCCAGGTTCTCGGATCGTGGGTCGAGGGTGGTCTCGACGGGGTGAAAAGTCGAGAGGTTCACGGCTATTTACGCTCACTTACCTTTAGGAGGTTTATTGAAACATTTTACCCTGTTACCATAGGTTTGGAACTTTTTTCCACCTTTTCCAGGGTGTTTGTTTGTGTATATTGGCCACCGCCTGAGGTTTTACGGTTTATTGACACACTGGTTGGCTCGTGACATGTCACTTGCCGTACAGGGTCGTATACCACCTTGATTTGTGTCCCTTACGGATTAGTGTCTCATATGGACCCTGCCGCCACCTTCGCCCAGTCCTGTCCGTTTTCCGGGAACATGGGACGAGGGTGTCCCCGGCGGGGTGATCCGCATACTCGCTAGGAGCATGTCTCGATCTATGGTCATCGTCCCCGGCCCGCGGCGGACTGTTTCGGAACTTTTACCACCTTTTCCAGGGTGTTTTTTTATGTTAGATTTTACAAAAATTGATTTTAAATTTTTCTTTTCGAGATAGATCAGTTGCATTTCTATTTCATTTACAACTTTTACCTACTTAATTTTTGGTGGCCTACTTGTATTTGCATTTTAAATATTATTGCCTAGCTAGATTTTACTAAAATTGTTTTTTTAAATTTTCCGACGAATATATATATACAGGGTGTCTCAAAATTAGGTCCGGAGCCGAAAATGGGAGGTTCCTGAGGTCATTTCAAGCGACATTTTCCTTTGAGAAAATGTCGTCCGCGGCTTCGTTAACGAGTTATTAACGAAAAACACGGACCAATCAGAGCGCGAGCTAGACGCGTGCTGCCCGGCTGAGCCCGGCGCGCCGGCAGCCGAGTGTCGGTGGCACGCCGCGATGTCGCAACGAACAAAAGTTTCTCGATGATGTGAATCCTCGCCAATTTCGATAAGCTTTGGATATGTTGTCAATACCATGATTCTGAACAACATTTCCCTTTACAGTTTCTGTCGATCGGCTTTAGTTTACGATATTATCGTAAAAATTTGTAATTGTAAATCGATCGATGTACTATTTTCTATCCGATTTCGATAAACTTTGGATATGTTGTCAATACCATGATTCTGAACAACATTTCCCTTTACAGTTTCTGTCGATCGGCTTTAGTTTACGATATTATTGTAAAAATTTGTAATTGTAAATCGATCGATGTACTATTTTCTATCCGATTTCGATAAACTTTGGATATGTTGTCAATACCATGATTCTGAACAACATTCCCCTTTACAGTTTCTGTCGATCGGCTTTAGTTTACGATATTATTGTAAAAATTTGTAATTGTAAATCGATCGATGTACTATTTTCTATCCGATTTCGATAAGCTTTGGATATGTTGTCAATACCATGATTCTGAACAACATTTCCCTTTACGGTTTTTGTCGGTCGGCTTTAGTTTACGATATTATTGTAAAAATGTGTACTTGTAAATCGATCGATGTACACACTATCTCCTCGCCGATTTCGATGAGCTTTATTTCAAAGGAAAAAGATATTTAAAACATCGAATTTATAACATATTTCAAAGTCATCGAAATCGGTGAGGACCCACATCATCGGCAACTTTACCCGAACGATAGAAGAAGCACAAACTTATTGAATTAAAAACTCACTTATTCAGCCGTAAATCCATTTGACTACCACATACAACCACCATACTTTCACATAATTGTTGAACTCGTAGCACACTTTTATAACTCGTATCGATATCGAACGAAATTACTTACTCCGACGCGGAAAGAGTTCGATGCTCTTCGCGATGCCGCGCGAAACTGTGCTCTCCCAGCGTACAATGTATTCGATGAAGGCGTCGTTTAAAACAAATGAAATCGTTTCCAAGGAGATATTGATTTTTCGAGAACCATATGGCACTGATTCTTCGAGAATCATATGATTCTCGAAAACACCGATTGTTGACGAACGAACGATGCCATGGACGAGATATCTCGTGTATCCTTATGCACACACCGCTAGATCACGTATACGTACGTGAGGACTGCAAGGGTCCGGGATTAGACTTCTGATTTCTCAATAATGCAAAGACGGGGTTTTTTAGTAGTCAAAATCGCTAGACGAAAGATCAATCTAGGATGCGATCATTCTCAAAAGTCCTATTTTTACGATTACGAGCATTGGTTTTGCAATATTCGGCTGCATGTTGTCCGTCGAAGAGGCTAGAACGCCGCACAGTGGGACCTTTCGTCCAAATCGGAGACAAAATCAAAGAACTTTCGATAGAAATGAGGTAGAGCGATGAAATTTTTTTAAAATTAAAGCTGAAACTTTGCAGAATATGTGAAAAATAGGGAGATTATGGTAAGAACGTTTTTTAACGTTGAGAAAATTCGTTAAACTTGCACAATTTCGAGAAAATTGTGGTTTTTCCAATACCACGCGCGGAAAAAATTTTTTCTGAACATGCTGTACTTCATTTCCCGTAGATTTTTTCACGCTGATTTCAAATCTGGTCTCAAAATTTTTCTACGACCTCAGGATATTGCAAAATAGATTTCTTGAAATCCTACATGTTTAATGAATTTTCTCAAGGTTAAAAAACGTTTGTACCATAATCTCCCTATTTTTCCCGTGTTCTGCAAAGTTTCAGCTTTAATTTTTTAAAAATTTCATCGCTCTACCTCATTTCTATCGAAAGTTCTTTGATTTTGTCTCCGATTTGGACGAAAGGTCCCAACTGTGCAGTGTTCTAGCCTCTTCGACGGACAACATGCAGCCGAATATTGCAAAACCATTGCTCGTAAACGTAAAAATAGGACTTTTGAGAATGATCACACTCTAGATTGATCTTTCATCTAGCGATTTTGACTATTAAAAAAACCTGTCTTTGCTTTATCGAGAAATCAGAAGACTAATCCCGGACCCTTGCAATCCTCGCGTACACGTATACGTGTCTAGCAGTGTGTGCACTCATACGTTTCCTACTAGACGACTCCCTTAAATTCTTCTACACGCTTTTACATATTAATGTATCTTCTCTTCCCACCTACTGATTTCCAAGTCCACCATATTCCAATGAATTCATAATCAGCAACATCTGTCATTTGGAAAATTTTCAATTTTGCGCCGCCTCCGAAAAGATTGTATTGTATTTAAGTTCGTGTGTATTCGCATAAATTAAATGGAAATTATTTCATACTTTTTAATGCGTTTATTCGAAGTCGGTTTAATTTTTTTTATAAAATTTTTTTATTTCACACTTTTTAGTCCTACAAAATGCAGAAGATTTCGTCCTGATTGGTCCATAAATCTCGTATTAATCGGTGAACATACATGAAATAATTCATTTTTCGCAAATAAAATCGTAAGGAATAAAAAAATACAAAATTTTTTCACGGGACCACTTCGGGGACAAACTCTAGAAGATGCAAAAGGTTTCGTTCCGATTGGTCCATCCATCTCGCCGTAATCTGTGAACATACATAGAAAAAAAGCGAAAAAAGGCACATACAGATCGAATTGAGTAACCTCCTCCTTTTTCGAAGTCGGTTAAAAAGAAAAGGAGTCGAATTTGCGTTGGATATTGGTGGCCCTGAAAAGGGCCGATTGTTGTTATAGGAGGTGTTCGATGTATCCACCGTTCTCTCTAACGCAGAGCTCGGCTCTCCTTATAACTTGTCGCTGCACTCCCTTAAGAGTATCTCTACTGATCATCGCAATGGCACCGTGAGTACGTGCCACCATCTCCTCTGCTGAGTTTACTGTTGTACGGTACACCTCATTCTGAAATTAATTATAAAAGAAAAACAAAACGTAAGCAAACACGTATACAACAATCAGTAAAAAATACTTGAAAATACATGAAAATTAAAATTACCTTTAAATAGCCCCAGAGGAAAAAATCCAGCGGATTGAGGTCAGGTGACCGCGCGGGCCACGCAACAGGACCACCGCGGCCGATCCACCTGTCCCGAAAGGTTTGATTCAAATGGGCGCGGACATTTGCGGCGTAGTGCGCTGGCGCCCCATCCATTTGGAAAATCATGTTCAGCCGAGTCTCATAAGGAACATCGTCCATGAGATTCGGCAGAACAGTTACAGCACCGCTGGTCGGTTAACTTATGGGCCGGCATTTGCGGCGAAGAAATCCTCGGGCCGTGCATTCTACCCGATAGACTGGACGGCCCGAGCTTCCTTGTCTTTTTGGAAACTGTTCTGCCGAATCTCATGGACGATGTTCCTTATGAGACTCGGCTGAACATGATTTTCCAAATGGATGGGGCGCCAGCGCACTACGCCGCAAATGTCCGCGCCCATTTGAATCAAACCTTTCGGGACAGGTGGATCGGCCGCGGTGGTCCTGTTGCGTGGCCCGCGCGGTCACCTGACCTCAATCCGCTGGATTTTTTCCTCTGGGGCTATTTAAAGGTAATTTTAATTTTCATGTATTTTCAAGTATTTTTTACTGATTGTTGTATACGTGTTTGCTTACGTTTTGTTTTTCTTTTATAATTAATTTCAGAATGAGGTGTACCGTACAACAGTAAACTCAGCAGAGGAGATGGTGGCACGTACTCACGGTGCCGTTGCGATGATCAGTAGAGATACTCTTAAGGGAGTGCAGCGACAAGTTATAAGGAGAGCCGAGCTCTGCGTTAGAGAGAACGGTGGATACATCGAACACCTCCTATAACAACAATCGGCCCTTTTCAGGGCCACCAATATCCAACGCAAATTCGACTCCTTTTCTTTTTAACCGACTTCGAAAAAGGAGGAGGTTACTCAATTCGATCTGTATGTGCCTTTTTTCGCTTTTTTTCTATGTATGTTCACAGATTACGGCGAGATGGATGGACCAATCGGAACGAAACCTTTTGCATCTTCTAGAGTTTGTCCCCGAAGTGGTCCCGTGAAAAAATTTTGCATTTTTTTATTCCTTACGATTTTATTTGCGAAAAATGAATTATTTCATGTATGTTCACCGATTAATACGAGATTTATGGACCAATCAGGACGAAATCTTCTGCATTTTGTAGGACTAAAAAGTGTGAAATAAAAAAATTTTATAAAAAAAATTAAACCGACTTCGAATAAACGCATTAAAAAGTATGAAATAATTTCCATTTAATTTATGCGAATACACACGAACTTAAATACAATACAATCTTTTCGGAGGCGGCGCAAAATTGAAAATTTTCCAAATGACAGATGTTGCTGATTATGAATTCATTGGAATATGGTGGACTTGGAAATCAGTAGGTGGGAAGAGAAGATACATTAATATGTAAAAGCGTGTAGAAGAATTTAAGGGAGTCGTCTAGTAGGAAACGTATGAGTGCACACACTGCTAGACACGTATACGTGTACGCGAGGATTGCAAGGGTCCGGGATTAGTCTTCTGATTTCTCGATAAAGCAAAGACAGGTTTTTTTAATAGTCAAAATCGCTAGATGAAAGATCAATCTAGAGTGTGATCATTCTCAAAAGTCCTATTTTTACGTTTACGAGCAATGGTTTTGCAATATTCGGCTGCATGTTGTCCGTCGAAGAGGCTAGAACACTGCACAGTTGGGACCTTTCGTCCAAATCGGAGACAAAATCAAAGAACTTTCGATAGAAATGAGGTAGAGCGATGAAATTTTTAAAAAATTAAAGCTGAAACTTTGCAGAACACGGGAAAAATAGGGAGATTATGGTACAAACGTTTTTTAACCTTGAGAAAATTCATTAAACATGTAGGATTTCAAGAAATCTATTTTGCAATATCCTGAGGTCGTAGAAAAATTTTGAGACCAGATTTGAAATCAGCGTGAAAAAATCTACGGGAAATGAAGTACAGCATGTTCAGAAAAAATTTTTTCCGCGCGTGGTATTGGAAAAACCACAATTTTCTCGAAATTGTGCAAGTTTAACGAATTTTCTCAACGTTAAAAAACGTTCTTACCATAATCTCCCTATTTTTCACATATTCTGCAAAGTTTCAGCTTTAATTTTAAAAAAATTTCATCGCTCTACCTCATTTCTATCGAAAGTTCTTTGATTTTGTCTCCGATTTGGACGAAAGGTCCCACTGTGCGGCGTTCTAGCCTCTTCGACGGACAACATGCAGCCGAATATTGCAAAACCAATGCTCGTAATCGTAAAAATAGGACTTTTGAGAATGATCGCATCCTAGATTGATCTTTCGTCTAGCGATTTTGACTACTAAAAAACCCCGTCTTTGCATTATTGAGAAATCAGAAGTCTAATCCCGGACCCTTGCAGTCCTCACGTACGTATACGTGATCTAGCGGTGTGTGCATAAGGATACACGAGATATCTCGTCCATGGCATCGTTCGTTCGTCAACAATCGGTGTTTTCGAGAATCATATGATTCTCGAAGAATCAGTGCCATATGGTTCTCGAAAAATCAATATCTCCTTGGAAACGATTTCATTTGTTTTAAACGACGCCTTCATCGAATACATTGTACGCTGGGAGAGCACAGTTTCGCGCGGCATCGCGAAGAGCATCGAACTCTTTCCGCGTCGGAGTAAGTAATTTCGTTCGATATCGATACGAGTTATAAAAGTGTGCTACGAGTTCAACAATTATGTGAAAGTATGGTGGTTGTATGTGGTAGTCAAATGGATTTACGGCTGAATAAGTGAGTTTTTAATTCAATAAGTTTGTGCTTCTTCTATCGTTCGGGTAAAGTTGCCGATGATGTGGGTCCTCACCGATTTCGATGACTTTGAAATATGTTATAAATTCGATGTTTTAAATATCTTTTTCCTTTGAAATAAAGCTCATCGAAATCGGCGAGGAGATAGTGTGTACATCGATCGATTTACAATTACACATTTTTACAATAATATCGTAAACTAAAGCCGACCGACAAAAACCGTAAAGGGAAATGTTGTTCAGAATCATGGTATTGACAACATATCCAAAGCTTATCGAAATCGGATAGAAAATAGTACATCGATCGATTTACAATTACAAATTTTTACAATAATATCGTAAACTAAAGCCGATCGACAGAAACTGTAAAGGGGAATGTTGTTCAGAATCATGGTATTGACAACATATCCAAAGTTTATCGAAATCGGATAGAAAATAGTACATCGATCGATTTACAATTACAAATTTTTACAATAATATCGTAAACTAAAGCCGATCGACAGAAACTGTAAAGGGAAATGTTGTTCAGAATCATGGTATTGACAACATATCCAAAGTTTATCGAAATCGGATAGAAAATAGTACATCGATCGATTTACAATTACAAATTTTTACGATAATATCGTAAACTAAAGCCGATCGACAGAAACTGTAAAGGGAAATGTTGTTCAGAATCATGGTATTGACAACATATCCAAAGCTTATCGAAATTGGCGAGGATTCACATCATCGAGAAACTTTTGTTCGTTGCGACATCGCGGCGTGCCACCGACACTCGGCTGCCGGCGCGCCGGGCTCAGCCGGGCAGCACGCGTCTAGCTCGCGCTCTGATTGGTCCGTGTTTTTCGTTAATAACTCGTTAACGAAGCCGCGGACGACATTTTTTCAAAGGAAAATGTCGCTTGAAATGACCTCAGGAACCTCCCATTTTCGGCTGCGGACCTAATTTTGAGACACCCTGTATATATTTCTGCTTTATTTTACAACTTTTACCTGACTAAACATTTTTTTTTTTTTTTTTTGGTAGCCTACTTGTATGTATTTGCATTTTAAATGATATTGCCTAACCAGTTTTTAAATTTTATTTCCAAAATAGATCAAAGTCGAGTCGAGTATATATATTTTTTGCTTTTACCTGTCTAATTTTGGTTACTTGTAATCACAGTGTACCTAGCTTTGCCTTATTAGATTTTGCTAAAATTGATTTTAAAATTTTCTCTTCAAGATGGATCAGTCGCATTTCTGCTTTATTTTACAGCTTTTACCTAACTGATTTATCGGAGCCTACTTGTATTTGTATTTTAAAGATTATTGCCTAACTAGATTTTACTAAAGTTGATTTTAAATTTTCTCTTCAAAATAGATCAGTCGAATATATTTCTGCTTTATTTTACAACTTTTACCTAACTAATTTTTGTAGCCTACTTGCATTTGTATTTTAAATATTTTTGCCTATCTAGATTTTACTGCGTCTCAGGTCTCTGCGTTGTTAGCGTTGTGACCGTTCCTCAGTCTGTTCGTCACTTACCTTATGGACTGGGCGTGGACGATGCCTCCTGGTTCCCTAGATCATGTGGGAAGGAGGAAAGACACACACACCACACCCCTATTGCCTGGCTTTCCTTTATTTGAAATCTCAGGTCGCTTTTCCTCGTTTTGTCCTCATCTCGCGTTTTATACTTCATCCTAATCTACTTTACCCATGTTTAAATTTTGTCGCTCTCTTTTTTGAGTTAACCTAACCTAGCTATAATAAAGTATTCCCCTTTTTTTTGGTAGCCTACTTGTATTTGCATTTTAAATAATTTATTTTCAAAATAGGTCAAAGTCGACATCCTGCTTTATTTTTAAAACTTGTATCTGTCTAATTCTTGGTTACCCACTTGTAATCACAATGTAGATAACTTTGCCTAATTAGATTTTACTAAATTGATTTTAAATTTTCTCTTCAGAATGGATCAGTTCCATTTTTGCATCATCTTACACCCTTTACCTAACTAATTTTTGTAGCCTATTTGTATTTGTTTTTTTTTTACATAATATTGCCTAACTAGGTTTTAGTAAAATTAATTTTTAATTTTTCTTCAACATATATCATTCGAATTTCTGTTTCATTTTACAACTTTTACCTAGATAATTTTTTGGTATCCTACTTGTAGTTGCACTTTAAATACTATTGTCTAACTAGATTTTACTAAAATTGATTTTAAATTTCCTCTTCAAAGTAGATCAATGTCGAATTTCTACTTTATTATACAACTTTTACCTAGTTAAATTTTGGTAGCCTTCTTGTATTTGCTTTTTTAGATAATATTGCCTAACTAGATTTTACTACCATTGATTTTAAATTTTATTTTCAAAATAGATCAAAGTCGGATTCCTACTCTATATTTAAGCTTTTACCTGTCTACTTTTTGGTTACTTGCTTGTGACAGCATTGTAAATAATATCGTCTAACTGGTTTTTAATGAATTCATTTTAGATTTTATTTTCAAAGTAGAGAGATCCCAGTCGAATTCCTACTTTATTTTAGACTTTTACCTATCTACTTTTTGGTTACTTTCTTGTGATCACAGTGTAGATATCTTTGCCTAATTAGGTTTTGGTAAAATTGATTTTGAATTTTATTCAGTCGCAATTCTGCTTTATTTTACAATTTTTCTAATTAATTTTTTTTTTTTTTTGGTAGCCTACTTGTATTTGCTTTTAAATAGTATTGCCTAACTGCATTTTATTATAATTAATTTTGAATTTTATTTCCAAAATAGATCAAAGCCGAATTCCTACTCTATATTTAAGCTTTTACCTGTCCAATTTTTGGTTACCTACTTGCAGTCGCAATGTAAATAACTTTGTCTAATCAGATTTTACTAAAATTGATTTTATACTTATAATGTCTATTGTTATATCGTAGGGTTTTGACACGGTCAAATAAACAATACTGAGTTTCTGTAACAAAGAGATTAATATATTCGTAACTTATGTATGACTACTATTTACATTGCTTTTTTCTTATAGCTACCTGTAACAAAGAGAAACGACATTAAAGTTTATTCTATCCTTGATGTCAATTCCCTTGTTTAGTTTTATTAACTTTATTCACTTCTTTATTTGTATCGTACGCTTGATCGCGTGTTGTAGATGTCGACTTCTATCGTTCTCATTGGCCGCGTTCGTCAGTGCGCGGCAAATTCAAATTAAAGAAATGCACTTACGCACTTTCTTTACATCTCCCTTCCTTGGGAAAACTTATCCAGTATAAGTTTCCTAAGATAAATCAATCACGTTCTTCTTCTATACCTGTTACTACCGGTGCTGGAGTCAGTTTCGTTATGTGGAATAACGTTGATTCCGATTTTTTGTGGCCGGTATCTATTTTATATATTGATTTTGATACTTTTTCCATAATTTTATATGGTCCTATTCTAAGTTCATCCAATTTTCTTCTGTTTAACTTGTTCCCATTTTCTACGAATACCAAGTCTCCTTTTTTGAACTCAAAATCGTTTTTGTTTTTGTCAAATAGTCTTTTATTGTAGTTATGTGATATTATAGTATTCCTGTATGCTAGTTCTCGATCTTCTAATAAGTTTTTTTGTGTATTTTCTTGGCTTATTTCTTTTGGTAAAACTGTAATGTTTTTTCCGTCTAGTAAGTATGCAGGTGCAAATTTAGTTACTGTATGGATAGTTTGATTGTATTTTTTTATGCATTCTTGTGCTATTGTTGTCCAGGCTAATTTTGTTTCTTTTTCATTCATTTTGCACCTTATCTTATTGACTAGTGTTTGATTCAGTCTTTCGTTCAGACCATTTGAGAATGGCGTATTTACAGCAGTAAAAATAATGAGTATGTTCTTTTCATCTAAGAATTTTTTAAATTCCTTGGAATTGATTCCCGGATATTGGTCTGTCAGAATCATTCCGATTTTATTGTTTTCAGTTACGTTTTTTACCAGTTTAATGAAGTCATTTGAATTCTGTGTACTTGAAGTTAGGATGTATGCATACCTTGTAAAATGATCCACCAACAGGTGTAAGTATTTCTTTATAGATCTGGATCCTCCGAATCCTCCAATTGTATCAATGGACATTATTTCAAAAGGATTTCTGGCTGGTCCTAAGTGGGACATCAATCCGTATATTTTCTGTCCTCTTGATTTATTTCTTATGCAGACTTCACAGTTTTTGCAGATTTTCCTTATGTTTTGCGTTAAATTTTTGGCCGTATACGATGGTCTGATTATGTTTTGCATTTGTTGTATTCCTATATGGCAATAGTTTTCGTGTATTTTCTTTACAAATTTGATACTGAAATCTTCTGATAACACAATTTTCTCCGTCTTTTTCGTTCTTTTATAATAAATATTCTTTCTTGATATCAATTTATCCTTTTTTTCTTGTAGATCATCATTTTTTTCTTGATCCAATAAGATTTCTTCTATGTTTATTAAATTTACAATTTTCAGCTGTTCGTCGTTATTTTCATGTGATTCTAAGACCGGATTTCTGCTCAGGCAGTCAGCTTCTAAATTGTACTTCCCTGGGGAATATTTTATTTGAAAGTCGTATTGTGATAAATAGTAAGTCAAATCTCCTAGTTCCTCGTCTGTTCTTACTTTTATGTTCATGTTTTCTAGTGGCTTGTGGTCGGAAAAAACTGTAAATGGTTTTCCTATGAGCCAGTATTGCCAGTATTGTACGGCTTCTTTTATTGCTAAACATTCTAAATATATAGCTTTTCTTCTTTTCTGGGCCTCATTAAGTTTCTTTGAAAAATATGCTACCGGTTTTTCTTCTGCACTGGCTTGTTTTTGTTTTAATATGGCTCCTATGCCGTGTAGACTTGCGTCTGTATAAATGTATGTTGGTAATTTCGGATCAAATATTTCCAAGACGGGTTGGGAGCAGAGTAATTCTTTCATCTTCTCAAACGATTCGTTGCACTTTTCTGTCCAAATAAACTTTTGCCCTTTTCTCAACAGATTGTGTAGTGGATCTAGCGTTATAGCTACGTTAGGAACATATTTATTATAATAATTGATCTTTCCTAAAAATTGTCTTATTTGTTTTTGTGTTTTCGGAACCGGGAAATTCTTTATTGATATCAGGTTGTCTTTCAATGGACGTATTGAATTATTCTCTATCACGTGTCCTAAGTATTTTACTTTATTGGAGGCAAATGTGCATTTTGAAAATTTTAATCTGAAACCTTCCTTTATTATTGCTTGTAATAATTGTGTTAAATGATCTATGTGTTCCGAGAAAGATTTGGAAAAGATCAGCATGTCGTCTATGTAGTTTACTGTAAAATCTGTTAGTTTATGTTCTCTTATTATGTTACTGAGTATTCTCTGAAATATGGCAGGTGAGGTCTTCAGCCCAAATGGTAAACAGGTCCACTGAAAATGTCCTTCCTGTGTTACAAATGCTGTTTTTCTTCTGTCTTCAATTCGGAGAGGGATCGACCAGAATGCTGAATTTATGTCTAATGTCGTAAAAAATCGACAATTTCTTGTTTTTACCATTAGGTCCTCGATTAACGGAAAAGGTTGTGGTTGAGGGACCACAATCTTATTCAATTCTCTGAAATCTATACATAATCTTGATCTCCTGTTCTCGTCTCTTTTATACGCCAGGGTCACTGGTGCCGCAAATGGGCTATATGACTTTTCGATTAACTTTTTATTCAGTAGATTCGAGATTTGTTTTTCTATCTCTTGTTTGTCTTCTATACTGCATCTGTAAGGTCTTTTACAACAGTACTTATCTACCAATAGGTCTATTCTGGCTTCATAATCTCTTACCGTACCTATGTCATACTTGTCTTTTGCAAAAACTATTTTGTATTCTTCTATTAATTTATCTATCATCTCTTTCTGTTGACAGTTTAAATGATCTACCGTCATATTAAAGTCTTTTTCATTTATATTTTCATTGAAGTTTACTTCATATTTTCCTACTGTACTATTTGTATCAAGGAAATCTGGTATCTTTTGTGTTATTTTTAAGTCCTCGTTTTGGATTAGTCTAAAATCTTTTATCATATCCAATCCAATTGGGAAATCATATTTAAAATTCTTTTTATCTACCACCAATATATTAGCTTCTTTCTCTATATCGAATATTTTGGCTTTTAATGTTACCATTCCATTTGTTTTACTTACACCATTAATCGTTCTTAGATTTGCACTCTTTTCATCTTTTATTTTCCCATTTTTTAATTTCAATAGTTTTGAGTTGATCAGGGAAACATTTGAGCCTGAATCATATATACCGAAAGTTTCTAACGTATCATTTAGTACTAATTTCACTCTGATTAATGGTGGCACTGCAAGTTTTTTTGACATTCTTCATTTAATTCGGCTTCCAGTTCATTATTATTTGTATACCTAATATCCCCTCTTTCTTTGTCCTTTGTTTTGAACCAGCATGAAGATTCCGGGTGGTAACGTGCACCTTTATTTAATTTCTCGCATGTTCTGCATGGTCTTTTCTTTTCAATTTTTTCTTTAGCTTCAGAACCTGTGCTATCTCTCTTTTCAAACGTTCTCCTGGTGAGCAAATGTTCCATTTTATTTATCTCATTATAGAGATCTTCTGTTTCTTTAAGTTCTTCTTTGTTAATTCTGTTCAATACGAATTTCGGTAGGCCGGTTGCAATGAGATTAATTAATGTCTGTTTGCTTATGGATCTATCTATTTCTAGTAAAAGTTTTTCTTTTCTTACAGCGTATTCCAGTAGTGTTCCAAATCTGTACTTGAACGACAATGCATATATTACTGGGTCCCATCCTTTATTCGCATATGTTTCACAAAATTTTTCTTTCCATACTTTCCATTCCGAATCCAATGTTAGTTTTATTCTCATTGAGCTGTACCAGTCTAAAGACGGTTTATCCAGGGTTAATCTACAAACTTCAATTTTACTTTGATCCTCTGTTATTTCGAAACGTTCACATTCTTTTTCAAATGCTTCAATCCACTGCTTTGGGTTAGGATTTTTTATGTTAAACTTTTCTAGAACAAATTTTTCTGCTATTTTGCTTAAATTTCGTTGTCTCTCGGATTTTTTTTCTTCTAGTAGTTTTTCCATAATCTTTGTTAATTGCTCTGTGTTATCTGTGTTTGAAGCAGGTGGAGCTGTTTCTTCTAGGAAGATGTCTCTAAATTGAATATTTCCTTCCTCATCCATATAGACATCTTTTATTTCTTTGGTTAAGGTGATCCAAACTCTCCTTGCTTGGTGTCTTTTTTGTAACGTATTTTTTACTTTTTTAAAGATCTCTGTACTTACGATTTCAGTGTGAAGTCTTGTTGATTGGTGCGCCTCCGGTATCATGAAGGTCTGATTCGCTTTTGTAGTAATTGAGGTTATGCATATGATATTTGATTTTCCATCTGCCGATGGTTTTACCTTGAATTCAAATAATAGCTTCTCCATTTTTCCTCAAAATTTTCCAGAAATGTCGTTTTATAATGTCTATTGTTATATCGTAGGGTTTTGACACGGTCAAATAAACAATACTGAGTTTCTGTAACAAAGAGATTAATATATTCGTAACTTATGTATGACTACTATTTACATTGCTTTTTTCTTATAGCTACCTGTAACAAAGAGAAACGACATTAAAGTTTATTCTATCCTTGATGTCAATTCCCTTGTTTAGTTTTATTAACTTTATTCACTTCTTTATTTGTATCGTACGCTTGATCGCGTGTTGTAGATGTCGACTTCTATCGTTCTCATTGGCCGCGTTCGTCAGTGGGCGGCAAATTCAAATTAAAGAAATGCACTTACGCACTTTCTTTACATACTTTCTCTTCAAAATAGATCAGTTGACTTACTGTTTTATTTTACAACTTCTCACCTAGCTAATTTTCGGTAGCCTACTTGTAGTTGCATTTTAAATCCTATTGTCTAACTAGATTTTACTAAAATTCATTTTAAATTTTATTTTCAAGATAGAGCAAAGTCGAATTCCTACTCTATATTCAAGCTTTTTACCTGTCTAATTTTTTATTACTTATTTGCTATCACAGTGCAAATAACTTTGTCTAATCGGATTTTACTAGAATTGATTTTGAACTTTCTCTTCAAAATTGATCAGTCGAATTTCTGTTTTATTTTTCAACTTTTCACTTAGCTAATTTTTGGTCGGCTACTTGTATTCGCATTTTAAACACTATTGTCTATCTACATTTTACTAAAATTGATTTTAAATTTGATGTTCAAAATAGATCAAACTCGAGGTCCTAATTTGTTTTTAAACTTTTGCCTTTCTAATTTTTGGTTACTTATTTGTGATCACAATGTAACCAACTTTGCCTAATTGGATTTTATTAAAATTGGTTTTAATTTTTTTCTTAGAAAATAGTTATTGATCTAGATCAGTCGCATTTCTACTTTACATTACATCTAATTTTTGGTAGCCTACTTGTATTTGCTTTTTTAGATAATATTGCATCATCCATTTTTGCATCATCTTACACCCTTTACCTAACTAATTTTTGTAGCCTATTTGTATTTGTTTTTTTTTTACATAATATTGCCTAACTAGGTTTTAGTAAAATTAATTTTTAATTTTTCTTCAACATATATCATTCGAATTTCTGTTTCATTTTACAACTTTTACCTAGATAATTTTTTGGTATCCTACTTGTAGTTGCACTTTAAATACTATTGTCTAACTAGATTTTACTACCATTGATTTTAAATTTTATTTTCAAAATAGACCAAAGTCGGATTCCTACTCTATATTTAAGCTTTTACCTGTCTACTTTTTGGTTACTTGCTTGTGACAGCATTGTAAATAATATTGTCTAACGGGATTTTACTAATGTTTGGGATTGGCTGAATGCGCCGACACCGTGCGAGCGCTGATTAGCTGCTTCGTACGTCGCGCGCTAGTGAGAGTCGATGAGCCGCTCGCTGATCAGATGCCAGCACCATCGGACGTCGATGCAGATCGATTATCGACCGAAACAGAGCAGATCTACGATTGGCTAATCTCTCTGACGATCCGCGAATCCGGTGTGCGACGGTTGGTGTCGACGGCGAGCTGTTCATCGAACTTGCTCTTGCATCACTCTCTCGTAATCTTACGTACTATCAATACGTCGCGCGTCTCTGTGACCGGTATTAAAAGTAAAGTCGATCACTCGTCGACATACGAGGAAGTGCAGTCGGGATTCCTACTCTTAATCTAACATCTCTTGTAACAAACTTTATTGTGAAAAGACTCAACCGCTTTAAGTTGAGCCTACACCGTTCAGTTGTTATTGTGAAGTTCGTGGAGAAGTGACGAACCAAGTTTTGGGAAATACAGTTATTGTTCTGTTAATTGGCTCGTGCACTCTCTTCTTGTACGAAACAACTAAATTTATTTTAAATTTTTATTTCCAAACTAGATCCCAGTCGAGTTCCTACTTTATTTTAAACTTTCACCTGTCTAATTTTTGGTTGCATACTAGTAATCACAATGTAAATGCCTTTGTCTAATCAGATTTTACTAAAATTGATTTTAAACTTTCTCTTCGAAATAGATCAGTCGAATTTCTGTTTTATTTTACAACTTTTACCTAGATACTTTTTTGGTATCCTACTTGTAGTTGCATTTTAAATACTATTGTCTAACTAGATTTTACTAAAATTGATTTTAAATTTCCTCTTCAAAGTAGATCAATGTCGAATTTCTACTTTATTATACAACTTTTACCTAGTTAAATTTTGGTAGCCTACTTGTATTTGCTTTTTTAGATAATATTGCCTAACTAGATTTTACTACCATTGATTTTAAATTTCATTTTCAAAATAGATCAAAGTCGGATTCCTACTCTATATTTAAGCTTTTGCCTGTCTACTTTTTGGTTACTTGCTTGTGACAGCATTGTAAATAATATCGTCTAACTGGATTTTAATGAATTCATTTTAGATTTTATTTTCAAAGTAGAGAGATCCCAGTCGAATTCCTACTTTATTTTAGACTTTTACCTGTCTACTTTTTGGTTACTTTCTTGTGATCACAGCGTAGATATCTTTGCCTAATTAGGTTTTACTAAAATTGATTTTGAATTTTATTCAGTCGCAATTCTGCTTTATTTTACAATTTTCCAATAATTTTTTTTTTTATTTGGTAGCCTACTTGTATTTGCTTTTAAATAGTATTGCCTAACTACATTTTATTATAATTAATTTTGAATTTTATTTCCAAAATAGATCAAAGCCGAATTCCTACTCTATATTTAAGCTCTTACCTGTCCCATTTTTGGTTACCTACTTGCAGTCGCAATGTAAATAACTTTGTCTAATCAGATTTTATTAAAATTGATTTTAAACTTTCTCTTCAAAATAGATCAGTCGACTTACTGTTGTATTTTACAACATCTTACCTAGCTAATTTTTGGTAGCCTACTTGTATTTGCATTTTAGGCACTATTGTGTATCTAGATTTTACTAAAAATTGATTGTCAATTTTATTCTCAAAATAAATTACAGTCGAAATCCCAATTTATTTTTAACTTTTGCGTTTTTAATTTCTGGTTACTTACTTGTGATCACAGTGTAAATAACTTTGTCTAATCAGATTTTTCTAAAATCGATTTTAAAATTTCTCTTCAAAATAGATCAGTCGACGTACTGTTGTATTTTAAAACTTCTCACCTAGCTAATTTTTGGCAGCCTACTTGTATTTGCATTTTAGGCACTATTGTGTATCTAGATTTTACTAAAAATTGATTCTCAATTTTATTTTCAAAATAAATTACAGTCGAAATCCCAATTTGTTTTTAACTTTTGCGTTTCTAATTTTTGGTTACTTACTTGTGATCACAGTGTAAATTACTTTGTCTAATCAAATTTTTCTAAAATCGATTTTAAAATTTCTCTTCAAAATAGATCCGTTGACTTACTGTTTTCTTTTACAACTTCTCACCTAGCTAATTTTCGGTAGCCTACTTGTAGTTGCATTTTAAATCCTATTGTCTAACTAGATTTTACTAAAATGCATTTTAAATTTTATTTTCAAGATAGAGCAAAGTCGAATTCCTACCCTATATTCAAGCTTTTTACCTGTCTAATTTTTGATTACTTATTTGCTATCACAGTTGTTACGGATGACGAACAGGTGTTCAATATCATCTCTGGTAGAAACCGTCCTAGATAAACGAACAGAGCTACCCTAGATAAATCTACATAATTGTTTAGGTTAGTTTAGGGCCCAAACGTACGCACGACCAACTGGTCGTTGACAAAATACGAATGTTCACTTGAAGGGTACTGACAAGTACCATCCGTCATTGCAGGGCTATATAAGCCCTTATATTTCTACTCTCGTGGGCTAGTACTGTCGTAATCACGAATAGTGTCGCGTCGTGCTGCATCTCGGAAGTCAACTACCAGTGAGATCGGACGTTCGTTCCTTTTGAATCAAAGTTTAACCGTACAGATTCCGCGAGTTCGGTCTAAAATCTGTTAGGCAGTGACAAGGTTGCTCCGAGTCCCCCGCATTGCCGGTGCGTCAACACCGTGCGTCTTAGCTTAGGTAATATCACCTTTCAATTTCTTTCCTATTCGAAATTCAGTTCATTCGCGACACAAGTACACTTGTAGAACGAAACTCTATAGTAAGAATATATTTGTCTTCTTTGATAATTAACTCAAATTCATTAAACCCATAATTATCGTCCAATATCCTAACCAAGTGATTGAACGTCCCCACATGATACATTCTTACCGCTCGGATTGTATCAATTAAATTATACTAGTTACGAGGCTTACTAATTATCCTAGCAATTCCCTGATTAACCATCAGGCTCTTTCGCGACATTCCAATTGTCCGAACAGAGATTTATCCAACCTAGCGGCTCCCCAGTTTTGCATTGGGTTCGTCCTCATCCTAACAGCTGCCTGATTTCGCATCAGGTCCGTCTGTGCTATTATACAACCTCCTAGCAGCTCCCCGGTTTTGCATCGGGTTCGTCTGCGTTTGACTCCATTCCTAGAGGCTCCCTGATTTCGCGTCAGGTTCGTCCTCGCTGTCAATAATCCTAGCGGCTCCTCAATTTCGCATTGGGTTCGTCCGCGTTCCTTAACTAACAAATTTGTATCATATTCCTAGGGTAATAACCCTTCGCCGGCCACTCGTGCTGCTCGCGGCCCTGGCTCGTAACACAGTGCAAATAACTTTGTCTAATCGGATTTTACTAGAATTGATTTTGAACTTTCTCTTCAAAATAGATCAGTCGAATTTCTGTTTTATTTTACAACTTTTCACTTAGCTAATTTTTGGTCGGCTACTTGTATTTGCATTTTAATCACTATCGTCTATCTAGATTTTACTAAAATTGATTTTAAATTTTATGTTCAAAATAGATCAAACTCGAGGTCCTAATTTGTTTTTAAACTTTTGCCTTTCTAATTTTTGGTTACTTATTTGTGATCACAATGTAACCAACTTTGCCTAATTGGATTTTACTAAAATTGGTTTTAATTTTTTTCTTCGAAAATAGCTATTGATCTAGATCAGTCGCATTTCTGCTTTACTTTACATCTAATTTTTGGTAGCCTACTTGTATTTGCTTTTTTAGATAATATTGCCTAACTAGATTTTACTACCATTGATTTTAAATTTTATTTTCAAAATAGACCAAAGTCGGATTCCTACTCTATATTTAAGCTTTTACCTGTCTACTTTTTGGTTACTTGCTTGTGACAGCATTGTAAATAATATTGTCTAACTGGATTTTAGAGAATTTATTTTAGATTTTATTTTCAAAGTAGAGAGATCCCAGTCGAATTCCTACATTATTTTAGACTTTTACCTGTCTACTTTTTGGTTACTTTCTTGTGATCACAGCGTAGATATCTTTGCCTAATTAGGTTTTACTAAAATTGATTTTTAATTTTATTCAGTCGCAATTCTGCTTTATTTTACAATTTTTTAATAATTTTTTTTTTTATTTGGTAGCCTACTTGTATTTGCTTTTAAATAGTATTGCCTAACTACATTTTATTATAATTAATTTTGAATTTTATTTCCAAAATAGATCAAAGCCGAATTCCTACTCTATATTTAAGCTTTTACCTGTCCAATTTTTGGTTACCTACTTGCAGTCGCAATGTAAATAACTTTGTCTAATCAGATTTTACTAAAATTGATTTTAAACTTTCTCTTCAAAATAGATCAGTCGACTTACTGTTGTATTTTACAACATCTTACCTAGCTAATTTTTGGTAGCCTACTTGTATTTGCATTTTAGGCACTATTGTGTATCTAGATTTTACTAAAAATTGATTCTCAATTTTATTTTCAAAATAAATTACAGTCGAAATCCCAATTTGTTTTTAACTTTTGCGTTTCTAATTTTTGGTTACTTACTTGTGATCACAGTGTAAATTACTTTGTCTAATCAGATTTTTCTAAAATCGATTTTAAAATTTCTCTTCAAAATAGATCCGTTGACTTACTGTTTTCTTTTACAACTTCTCACCTAGCTAATTTTCGGTAGCCTAATTGTAGTTGCATTTTAAATCCTATTGTCTAACTAGATTTTACTAAAATTCATTTTAAATTTTATTTTCAAGATAGAGCAAAGTCGAATTCCTACCCTATATTCAAGCTTTTTACCTGTCTAATTTTTGATTATATATTTGCTATCACAGTTGTTACGGATGACGAACAGGTGTTCAATATCATCTCTTGCAGAAACCGTCCTAGATAAACGAACAGAGCTACACTAGATAAATCTACATAATTGTTTAGGTTAGTTTAGGGCCCAAACGTACGCACGACCAACTGGTCGTTGACAAAATACGAATGTTCACTTGAAGGGTACTGACAAGTACCATCCGTCATTGCAGGACTATATAAGCCCTTACATTTCTACTCTCGTGGGCTAGTACTGTCGTAATCACGAATAGTGTCGCGTCGTGCTGCATCTCGGAAGTCAACTACCAGTGAGATCGGACGTTCGTTCCTTTTGAATCAAAGTTTAACCGTACAGATTCCGCGAGTTCGGTCTAAAATCTGTTAGGCAGTGACAAGGTTGCTCCGAGTCCCCCGCATTGCCGGTGCGTCAACACCGTGCGTCTTAGCTTAGGTAATATCACCTTTCAATTTCTTTCCTATTCTAAATTCAGTTCATTCGCGACACAAGTACACTTGTAGAACGAAACTCTATAGTAAGAATATATTTGTCTTCTTTGATAATTAACTCAAATTCATTAAACCCATAATTATCGTCCAATATCCTAACCAAGTGATTGAACGTCCCCACATGATACATTCTTACCGCTCGGATTGTATCAATTAAATTATACTAGTTACGAGGCTTACTAATTATCCTAGCAATTCCCTGATTAACCATCAGGCTCTTTCGCGACATTCCAATTGTCCGAACAGAGATTTATCCAACCTAGCGGCTCCCCAGTTTTGCATTGGGTTCGTCCTCATCCTAACAGCTGCCTGATTTCGCATCAGGTCCGTCTGTGCTATTATACAACCTCCTAGCAGCTCCCCGGTTTTGCATCGGGTTCGTCTGCGTTTGACTCCATTCCTAGAGGCTCCCTGATTTCGCGTCAGGTTCGTCCTCGCTGTCAATAATCCTAGCGGCTCCTCAATTTCGCATTGGGTTCGTCCGCGTTCCTTAACTAACAAATTTATATCATATTCCTAGGGTAATAACCCTTCGCCGGCCACTCGTGCTGCTCGCGGCCCTGGCTCGTAACACAGTGCAAATAACTTTGTCTAATCAGATTTTACTAAAATTGATTTTAAACTTTCTCTTCAAAATAGATCAGTCGAATTTCTGTTTTATTTTACAACTTTTCACTTAGCTAATTTTTGGTCGGCTACTTGTATTTGCATTTTAAACACTATTGTCTATCTAGATTTTACTAAAAATTGATTTTAAACTTTATGTTCAAAATAGATCAAACTCGAGGTCCTAATTTGTTTTTAAACTTTTGCCTTTCTAATTTTTGGTTACTTATTTGTGATCACAATGTAACCAACTTTGCCTAATTGGATTTTACTAAAATTGGTTTTAATTTTTTTCTTCGAAAATAGCTATTGATCTAGATCAGTCGCATTTCTGCTTTACTTTACATCTAATTTTTGGTAGCCTACTTGTATTTGCTTTTTTAGATAATATTGCCTAACTAGATTTTACTACCATTGATTTTAAATTTTATTTTCAAAATAGACCAAAGTCGGATTCCTACTCTATATTTAAGCTTTTACCTGTCTACTTTTTGGTTACTTGCTTGTGACAGCATTGTAAATAATATTGTCTAACTGGATTTTAGAGAATTTATTTTAGATTTTATTTTCAAAGTAGAGAGATCCCAGCCGAATTCCTACATTATTTTAGACTTTTACCTGTCTACTTTTTGGTTACTTTCTTGTGATCACAGCGTAGATATCTTTGCCTAATTAGGTTTTACTAAAATTGATTTTTAATTTTATTCAGTCGCAATTCTGCTTTATTTTACAATTTTTTAATAATTTTTTTTTTTATTTGGTAGCCTACTTGTATTTGCTTTTAAATAGTATTGCCTAACTACATTTTATTATAATTAATTTTGAATTTTATTTCCAAAATAGATCAAAGCCGAATTCCTACTCTATATTTAAGCTTTTACCTGTCCAATTTTTGGTTACCTACTTGCAGTCGCAATGTAAATAACTTTGTCTAATCAGATTTTACTAAAATTGATTTTAAACTTTCTCTTCAAAATAGATCAGTCGACTTACTGTTGTATTTTACAACATCTTACCTAGCTAATTTTTGGTAGCCTACTTGTATTTGCATTTTAGGCACTATTGTGTATCTAGATTTTACTAAAAATTGATTCTCAATTTTATTTTCAAAATAAATTACAGTCGAAATCCCAATTTGTTTTTAACTTTTGCGTTTCTAATTTTTGGTTACTTACTTGTGATCACAGTGTAAATTACTTTGTCTAATCAGATTTTTCTAAAATCGATTTTAAAATTTCTCTTCAAAATAGATCCGTTGACTTACTGTTTTCTTTTACAACTTCTCACCTAGCTAATTTTCGGTAGCCTAATTGTAGTTGCATTTTAAATCCTATTGTCTAACTAGATTTTACTAAAATTCATTTTAAATTTTATTTTCAAGATAGAGCAAAGTCGAATTCCTACCCTATATTCAAGCTTTTTACCTGTCTAATTTTTGATTATATATTTGCTATCACAGTTGTTACGGATGACGAACAGGTGTTCAATATCATCTCTTGCAGAAACCGTCCTAGATAAACGAACAGAGCTACACTAGATAAATCTACATAATTGTTTAGGTTAGTTTAGGGCCCAAACGTACGCACGACCAACTGGTCGTTGACAAAATACGAATGTTCACTTGAAGGGTACTGACAAGTACCATCCGTCATTGCAGGACTATATAAGCCCTTACATTTCTACTCTCGTGGGCTAGTACTGTCGTAATCACGAATAGTGTCGCGTCGTGCTGCATCTCGGAAGTCAACTACCAGTGAGATCGGACGTTCGTTCCTTTTGAATCAAAGTTTAACCGTACAGATTCCGCGAGTTCGGTCTAAAATCTGTTAGGCAGTGACAAGGTTGCTCCGAGTCCCCCGCATTGCCGGTGCGTCAACACCGTGCGTCTTAGCTTAGGTAATATCACCTTTCAATTTCTTTCCTATTCTAAATTCAGTTCATTCGCGACACAAGTACACTTGTAGAACGAAACTCTATAGTAAGAATATATTTGTCTTCTTTGATAATTAACTCAAATTCATTAAACCCATAATTATCGTCCAATATCCTAACCAAGTGATTGAACGTCCCCACATGATACATTCTTACCGCTCGGATTGTATCAATTAAATTATACTAGTTACGAGGCTTACTAATTATCCTAGCAATTCCCTGATTAACCATCAGGCTCTTTCGCGACATTCCAATTGTCCGAACAGAGATTTATCCAACCTAGCGGCTCCCCAGTTTTGCATTGGGTTCGTCCTCATCCTAACAGCTGCCTGATTTCGCATCAGGTCCGTCTGTGCTATTATACAACCTCCTAGCAGCTCCCCGGTTTTGCATCGGGTTCGTCTGCGTTTGACTCCATTCCTAGAGGCTCCCTGATTTCGCGTCAGGTTCGTCCTCGCTGTCAATAATCCTAGCGGCTCCTCAATTTCGCATTGGGTTCGTCCGCGTTCCTTAACTAACAAATTTATATCATATTCCTAGGGTAATAACCCTTCGCCGGCCACTCGTGCTGCTCGCGGCCCTGGCTCGTAACACAGTGCAAATAACTTTGTCTAATCAGATTTTACTAAAATTGATTTTAAACTTTCTCTTCAAAATAGATCAGTCGAATTTCTGTTTTATTTTACAACTTTTCACTTAGCTAATTTTTGGTCGGCTACTTGTATTTGCATTTTAAACACTATTGTCTATCTAGATTTTACTAAAAATTGATTTTAAACTTTATGTTCAAAATAGATCAAACTCGAGGTCCTAATTTGTTTTTAAACTTTTGCCTTTCTAATTTTTGGTTACTTATTTGTGATCACAATGTAACCAACTTTGCCTAATTGGATTTTACTAAAATTGGTTTTAATTTTTTTCTTCGAAAATAGCTATTGATCTAGATCAGTCGCATTTCTGCTTTACTTTACATCTAATTTTTGGTAGCCTACTTGTATTTGCTTTTTTAGATAATATTGCCTAACTAGATTTTACTACCATTGATTTTAAATTTTATTTTCAAAATAGACCAAAGTCGGATTCCTACTCTATATTTAAGCTTTTACCTGTCTACTTTTTGGTTACTTGCTTGTGACAGCATTGTAAATAATATTGTCTAACTGGATTTTAGAGAATTTATTTTAGATTTTATTTTCAAAGTAGAGAGATCCCAGTCGAATTCCTACATTATTTTAGACTTTTACCTGTCTACTTTTTGGTTACTTTCTTGTGATCACAGCGTAGATATCTTTGCCTAATTAGGTTTTACTAAAATTGATTTTTAATTTTATTCAGTCGCAATTCTGCTTTATTTTACAATTTTTTAATAATTTTTTTTTTTATTTGGTAGCCTACTTGTATTTGCTTTTAAATAGTATTGCCTAACTACATTTTATTATAATTAATTTTGAATTTTATTTCCAAAATAGATCAAAGCCGAATTCCTACTCTATATTTAAGCTTTTACCTGTCCAATTTTTGGTTACCTACTTGCAGTCGCAATGTAAATAACTTTGTCTAATCAGATTTTACTAAAATTGATTTTAAACTTTCTCTTCAAAATAGATCAGTCGACTTACTGTTGTATTTTACAACATCTTACCTAGCTAATTTTTGGTAGCCTACTTGTATTTGCATTTTAGGCACTATTGTGTATCTAGATTTTACTAAAAATTGATTCTCAATTTTATTTTCAAAATAAATTACAGTCGAAATCCCAATTTGTTTTTAACTTTTGCGTTTCTAATTTTTGGTTACTTACTTGTGATCACAGTGTAAATTACTTTGTCTAATCAGATTTTTCTAAAATCGATTTTAAAATTTCTCTTCAAAATAGATCCGTTGACTTACTGTTTTCTTTTACAACTTCTCACCTAGCTAATTTTCGGTAGCCTAATTGTAGTTGCATTTTAAATCCTATTGTCTAACTAGATTTTACTAAAATTCATTTTAAATTTTATTTTCAAGATAGAGCAAAGTCGAATTCCTACCCTATATTCAAGCTTTTTACCTGTCTAATTTTTGATTATATATTTGCTATCACAGTTGTTACGGATGACGAACAGGTGTTCAATATCATCTCTTGCAGAAACCGTCCTAGATAAACGAACAGAGCTACACTAGATAAATCTACATAATTGTTTAGGTTAGTTTAGGGCCCAAACGTACGCACGACCAACTGGTCGTTGACAAAATACGAATGTTCACTTGAAGGGTACTGACAAGTACCATCCGTCATTGCAGGACTATATAAGCCCTTACATTTCTACTCTCGTGGGCTAGTACTGTCGTAATCACGAATAGTGTCGCGTCGTGCTGCATCTCGGAAGTCAACTACCAGTGAGATCGGACGTTCGTTCCTTTTGAATCAAAGTTTAACCGTACAGATTCCGCGAGTTCGGTCTAAAATCTGTTAGGCAGTGACAAGGTTGCTCCGAGTCCCCCGCATTGCCGGTGCGTCAACACCGTGCGTCTTAGCTTAGGTAATATCACCTTTCAATTTCTTTCCTATTCTAAATTCAGTTCATTCGCGACACAAGTACACTTGTAGAACGAAACTCTATAGTAAGAATATATTTGTCTTCTTTGATAATTAACTCAAATTCATTAAACCCATAATTATCGTCCAATATCCTAACCAAGTGATTGAACGTCCCCACATGATACATTCTTACCGCTCGGATTGTATCAATTAAATTATACTAGTTACGAGGCTTACTAATTATCCTAGCAATTCCCTGATTAACCATCAGGCTCTTTCGCGACATTCCAATTGTCCGAACAGAGATTTATCCAACCTAGCGGCTCCCCAGTTTTGCATTGGGTTCGTCCTCATCCTAACAGCTGCCTGATTTCGCATCAGGTCCGTCTGTGCTATTATACAACCTCCTAGCAGCTCCCCGGTTTTGCATCTGGTTCGTCTGCGTTTGACTCCATTCCTAGAGGCTCCCTGATTTCGCGTCAGGTTCGTCCTCGCTGTCAATAATCCTAGCGGCTCCTCAATTTCGCATTGGGTTCGTCCGCGTTCCTTAACTAACAAATTTGTATCATATTCCTAGGGTAATAACCCTTCGCCGGCCACTCGTGCTGCTCGCGGCCCTGGCTCGTAACACAGTGCAAATAACTTTGTCTAATCGGATTTTACTAGAATTGATTTTGAACTTTCTCTTCAAAATAGATCAGTCGAATTTCTGTTTTATTTTACAACTTTTCACTTAGCTAATTTTTGGTCGGCTACTTGTATTTGCATTTTAATCACTATCGTCTATCTAGATTTTACTAAAATTGATTTTAAATTTTATGTTCAAAATAGATCAAACTCGAGGTCCTAATTTGTTTTTAAACTTTTGCCTTTCTAATTTTTGGTTACTTATTTGTGATCACAATGTAACCAACTTTGCCTAATTGGATTTTACTAAAATTGGTTTTAATTTTTTTCTTCGAAAATAGCTATTGATCTAGATCAGTCGCATTTCTGCTTTACTTTACATCTAATTTTTGGTAGCCTACTTGTATTTGCTTTTTTAGATAATATTGCCTAACTAGATTTTACTACCATTGATTTTAAATTTTATTTTCAAAATAGACCAAAGTCGGATTCCTACTCTATATTTAAGCTTTTATCTGTCTACTTTTTGGTTACTTGCTTGTGACAGCATTGTAAATAATATTGTCTAACTGGATATTAGAGAATTTATTTTAGATTTTATTTTCAAAGTAGAGAGATCCCAGTCGAATTCCTACATTATTTTAGACTTTTACCTGTCTACTTTTTGGTTACTTTCTTGTGATCACAGCGTAGATATCTTTGCCTAATTAGGTTTTACTAAAATTGATTTTGAATTTTATTCAGTCGCAATTCTGCTTTATTTTACAATTTTTTAATAATTTTTTTTTTATTTGGTAGCCTACTTGTATTTGCTTTTAAATAGTATTGTCTAACTACATTTTATTATAATTAATTTTGAATTTTATTTCCAAAATAGATCAAAGCCGAATTCCTACTCTATATTTAAGCTTTTACCTGTCCAATTTTTGGTTACCTACTTGCAGTCGCAATGTAAATAACTTTGTCTAATCAGATTTTACTAAAATTGATTTTAAACTTTCTCTTCAAAATAGATCAGTCGACTTACTGTTGTATTTTACAACATCTCACCTAGCTAATTTTTGGTAGCCTACTTGTATTTGCATTTTAGGCACTATTGTGTATCTAGATTTTACTAAAAATTGATTCTCAATTTTATTTTCAAAATAAATTACAGTCGAAATCCCAATTTGTTTTTAACTTTTGCGTTTCTAATTTTTGGTTACTTACTTGTGATCACAGTGTAAATTACTTTGTCTAATCAGATTTTTCTAAAATCGATTTTAAAATTTCTCTTCAAAATAGATCCGTTGACTTACTGTTTTCTTTTACAACTTCTCACCTAGCTAATTTTCGGTAGCCTACTTGTAGTTGCATTTTAAATCCTATTGTCTAACTAGATTTTACTAAAATTCATTTTAAATTTTATTTTCAAGATAGAGCAAAGTCGAATTCCTACCCTATATTCAAGCTTTTTACCTGTCTAATTTTTGATTACATATTTGCTATCACAGTTGTTACGGATGACGAACAGGTGTTCAATATCATCTCTTGCAGAAACCGTCCTAGATAAACGAACAGAGCTACACTAGATAAATCTACATAATTGTTTAGGTTAGTTTAGGGCCCAAACGTACGCACGACCAACTGGTCGTTGACAAAATACGAATGTTCACTTGAAGGGTACTGACAAGTACCATCCGTCATTGCAGGACTATATAAGCCCTTACATTTCTACTCTCGTGGGCTAGTACTGTCGTAATCACGAATAGTGTCGCGTCGTGCTGCATCTCGGAAGTCAACTACCAGTGAGATCGGACGTTCGTTCCTTTTGAATCAAAGTTTAACCGTACAGATTCCGCGAGTTCGGTCTAAAATCTGTTAGGCAGTGACAAGGTTGCTCCGAGTCCCCCGCATTGCCGGTGCGTCAACACCGTGCGTCTTAGCTTAGGTAATATCACCTTTCAATTTCTTTCCTATTCTAAATTCAGTTCATTCGCGACACAAGTACACTTGTAGAACGAAACTCTATAGTAAGAATATATTTGTCTTCTTTGATAATTAACTCAAATTCATTAAACCCATAATTATCGTCCAATATCCTAACCAAGTGATTGAACGTCCCCACATGATACATTCTTACCGCTCGGATTGTATCAATTAAATTATACTAGTTACGAGGCTTACTAATTATCCTAGCAATTCCCTGATTAACCATCAGGCTCTTTCGCGACATTCCAATTGTCCGAACAGAGATTTATCCAACCTAGCGGCTCCCCAGTTTTGCATTGGGTTCGTCCTCATCCTAACAGCTCCCTGATTTCGCATCAGGTTCGTCTGTGCTATTATACAACCTCCTAGCAGCACCCCGGTTTTGCATCGGGTTCGTCTGCGTTTGACTCCATTCCTAGAGGCTCCCTGACTTCGCGTCAGGTTCGTCCTCGCTGTCAATAATCCTAGCGGCTCCTCAATTTCGCATTGGGTTCGTCCGCGTTCCTTAACTAACAAATTTATATCATATTCCTAGGGTAATAACCCTTCGCCGGCCACTCGTGCTGCTCGCGGCCCTGGCTCGTAACACAGTGCAAATAACTTTGTCTAATCAGATTTTACTAAAATTGATTTTAAACTTTCTCTTCAAAATAGATCAGTCGAATTTCTGTTTTATTTTACAACTTTTCACTTAGCTAATTTTTGGTCGGCTACTTGTATTTGCATTTTAAACACTATTGTCTATCTAGATTTTACTAAAAATTGATTTTAAACTTTATGTTCAAAATAGATCAAACTCGAGGTCCTAATTTGTTTTTAAACTTTTGCATTTCTAATTTTTGGTTACTTATTTGTGATCACAATGTAACCAACTTTGCCTAATTGGATTTTACTAAAATTGGTTTTAATTTTTTTCTTCGAAAATAGCTATTGATCTAGATCAGTCGCATTTCTGCTTTACTTTACATCTAATTTTTGGTAGCCTACTTGTATTTGCTTTTTTAGATAATATTGCCTAACTAGATTTTACTCCCATTGATTTTAAATTTTATTTTCAAAATAGACCAAAGTCGGATTCCTACTCTATATTTAAGCTTTTACCTGTCTACTTTTTGGTTACTTGCTTGTGACAGCATTGTAAATAATATTGTCTAACTGGATTTTAGAGAATTTATTTTAGATTTTATTTTCAAAGTAGAGAGATCCCAGTCGAATTCCTACATTATTTTAGACTTTTACCTGTCAACTTTTTGGTTACTTTCTTGTGATCACAGCGTAGATATCTTTGCCTAATTAGGTTTTACTAAAATTGATTTTGAATTTTATTCAGTCGCAATTCTGCTTTATTTTACAATTTTTTAATAATTTTTTTTTATTTGGTAGCCTACTTGTATTTGCTTTTAAATAGTATTGCCTAACTACATTTTATTATAATTAATTTTGAATTTTATTTCCAAAATAGATCAAAGCCGAATTCCTACTCTATATTTAAGCTTTTACCTGTCCAATTTTTGGTTACCTACTTGCAGTCGCAATGTAAATAACTTTGTCTAATCAGATTTTACTAAAATTGATTTTAAACTTTCTCTTCAAAATAGATCAGTCGACTTACTGTTTTCTTTTACAACTTCTCACCTAGCTAATTTTCGGTAGCCTACTTGTAGTTGCATTTTAAATCCTATTGTCTAACTAGATTTTACTAAAATTCATTTTAAATTTTATTTTCAAGATAGAGCAAAGTCGAATTCCTACCCTATATTCAAGCTTTTTACCTGTCTAATTTTTGATTATATATTTGCTATCACAGTTGTTACGGATGACGAACAGGTGTTCAATATCATCTCTTGCAGAAACCGTCCTAGATAAACGAACAGAGCTACACTAGATAAATCTACATAATTGTTTAGGTTAGTTTAGGGCCCAAACGTACGCACGACCAACTGGTCGTTGACAAAATACGAATGTTCACTTGAAGGGTACTGACAAGTACCATCCGTCATTGCAGGACTATATAAGCCCTTACATTTCTACTCTCGTGGGCTAGTACTGTCGTAATCACGAATAGTGTCGCGTCGTGCTGCATCTCGGAAGTCAACTACCAGTGAGATCGGACGTTCGTTCCTTTTGAATCAAAGTTTAACCGTACAGATTCCGCGAGTTCGGTCTAAAATCTGTTAGGCAGTGACAAGGTTGCTCCGAGTCCCCCGCATTGCCGGTGCGTCAACACCGTGCGTCTTAGCTTAGGTAATATCACCTTTCAATTTCTTTCCTATTCTAAATTCAGTTCATTCGCGACACAAGTACACTTGTAGAACGAAACTCTATAGTAAGAATATATTTGTCTTCTTTGATAATTAACTCAAATTCATTAAACCCATAATTATCGTCCAATATCCTAACCAAGTGATTGAACGTCCCCACATGATACATTCTTACCGCTCGGATTGTATCAATTAAATTATACTAGTTACGAGGCTTACTAATTATCCTAGCAATTCCCTGATTAACCATCAGGCTCTTTCGCGACATTCCAATTGTCCGAACAGAGATTTATCCAACCTAGCGGCTCCCCAGTTTTGCATTGGGTTCGTCCTCATCCTAACAGCTCCCTGATTTCGCATCAGGTTCGTCTGTGCTATTATACAACCTCCTAGCAGCTCCCCGGTTTTGCATCGGGTTCGTCTGCGTTTGACTCCATTCCTAGAGGCTCCCTGACTTCGCGTCAGGTTCGTCCTCGCTGTCAATAATCCTAGCGGCTCCTCAATTTCGCATTGGGTTCGTCCGCGTTCCTTAACTAACAAATTTATATCATATTCCTAGGGTAATAACCCTTCGCCGGCCACTCGTGCTGCTCGCGGCCCTGGCTCGTAACACAGTGCAAATAACTTTGTCTAATCAGATTTTACTAAAATTGATTTTAAACTTTCTCTTCAAAATAGATCAGTCGAATTTCTGTTTTATTTTACAACTTTTCACTTAGCTAATTTTTGGTCGGCTACTTGTATTTGCATTTTAAACACTATTGTCTATCTAGATTTTACTAAAAATTGATTTTAAACTTTATGTTCAAAATAGATCAAACTCGAGGTCCTAATTTGTTTTTAAACTTTTGCCTTTCTAATTTTTGGTTACTTATTTGTGATCACAATGTAACCAACTTTGCCTAATTGGATTTTACTAAAATTGGTTTTAATTTTTTTCTTCGAAAATAGCTATTGATCTAGATCAGTCGCATTTCTGCTTTACTTTACATCTAATTTTTGGTAGCCTACTTGTATTTGCTTTTTTAGATAATATTGCCTAACTAGATTTTACTACCATTGATTTTAAATTTTATTTTCAAAATAGACCAAAGTCGGATTCCTACTCTATATTTAAGCTTTTACCTGTCTACTTTTTGGTTACTTGCTTGTGACAGCATTGTAAATAATATTGTCTAACTGGATTTTAGAGAATTTATTTTAGATTTTATTTTCAAAGTAGAGAGATCCCAGTCGAATTCCTACATTATTTTAGACTTTTACCTGTCTACTTTTTGGTTACTTTCTTGTGATCACAGCGTAGATATCTTTGCCTAATTAGGTTTTACTAAAATTGATTTTGAATTTTATTCAGTCGCAATTCTGCTTTATTTTACAATTTTTTAATAATTTTTTTTTTTATTTGGTAGCCTACTTGTATTTGCTTTTAAATAGTATTGCCTAACTACATTTTATTATAATTAATTTTGAATTTTATTTCCAAAATAGATCAAAGCCGAATTCCTACTCTATATTTAAGCTTTTACCTGTCCAATTTTTGGTTACCTACTTGCAGTCGCAATGTAAATAACTTTGTCTAATCAGATTTTACTAAAATTGATTTTAAACTTTCTCTTCAAAATAGATCAGTCGACTTACTGTTGTATTTTACAACATCTCACCTAGCTAATTTTTGGTAGCCTACTTGTATTTGCATTTTAGGCACTATTGTGTATCTAGATTTTACTAAAAATTGATTCTCAATTTTATTTTCAAAATAAATTACAGTCGAAATCCCAATTTGTTTTTAACTTTTGCGTTTCTAATTTTTGGTTACTTACTTGTGATCACAGTGTAAATTACTTTGTCTAATCAGATTTTTCTAAAATCGATTTTAAAATTTCTCTTCAAAATAGATCCGTTGACTTACTGTTTTCTTTTACAACTTCTCACCTAGCTAATTTTCGGTAGCCTACTTGTAGTTGCATTTTAAATCCTATTGTCTAACTAGATTTTACTAAAATTCATTTTAAATTTTATTTTCAAGATAGAGCAAAGTCGAATTCCTACCCTATATTCAAGCTTTTTACCTGTCTAATTTTTGATTACATATTTGCTATCACAGTTGTTACGGATGACGAACAGGTGTTCAATATCATCTCTTGCAGAAACCGTCCTAGATAAACGAACAGAGCTACACTAGATAAATCTACATAATTGTTTAGGTTAGTTTAGGGCCCAAACGTACGCACGACCAACTGGTCGTTGACAAAATACGAATGTTCACTTGAAGGGTACTGACAAGTACCATCCGTCATTGCAGGACTATATAAGCCCTTACATTTCTACTCTCGTGGGCTAGTACTGTCGTAATCACGAATAGTGTCGCGTCGTGCTGCATCTCGGAAGTCAACTACCAGTGAGATCGGACGTTCGTTCCTTTTGAATCAAAGTTTAACCGTACAGATTCCGCGAGTTCGGTCTAAAATCTGTTAGGCAGTGACAAGGTTGCTCCGAGTCCCCCGCATTGCCGGTGCGTCAACACCGTGCGTCTTAGCTTAGGTAATATCACCTTTCAATTTCTTTCCTATTCTAAATTCAGTTCATTCGCGACACAAGTACACTTGTAGAACGAAACTCTATAGTAAGAATATATTTGTCTTCTTTGATAATTAACTCAAATTCATTAAACCCATAATTATCGTCCAATATCCTAACCAAGTGATTGAACGTCCCCACATGATACATTCTTACCGCTCGGATTGTATCAATTAAATTATACTAGTTACGAGGCTTACTAATTATCCTAGCAATTCCCTGATTAACCATCAGGCTCTTTCGCGACATTCCAATTGTCCGAACAGAGATTTATCCAACCTAGCGGCTCCCCAGTTTTGCATTGGGTTCGTCCTCATCCTAACAGCTCCCTGATTTCGCATCAGGTTCGTCTGTGCTATTATACAACCTCCTAGCAGCACCCCGGTTTTGCATCGGGTTCGTCTGCGTTTGACTCCATTCCTAGAGGCTCCCTGACTTCGCGTCAGGTTCGTCCTCGCTGTCAATAATCCTAGCGGCTCCTCAATTTCGCATTGGGTTCGTCCGCGTTCCTTAACTAACAAATTTATATCATATTCCTAGGGTAATAACCCTTCGCCGGCCACTCGTGCTGCTCGCGGCCCTGGCTCGTAACACAGTGCAAATAACTTTGTCTAATCAGATTTTACTAAAATTGATTTTAAACTTTCTCTTCAAAATAGATCAGTCGAATTTCTGTTTTATTTTACAACTTTTCACTTAGCTAATTTTTGGTCGGCTACTTGTATTTGCATTTTAAACACTATTGTCTATCTAGATTTTACTAAAATTGATTTTAAACTTTATGTTCAAAATAGATCAAACTCGAGGTCCTAATTTGTTTTTAAACTTTTGCCTTTCTAATTTTTGGTTACTTATTTGTGATCACAATGTAACCAACTTTGCCTAATTGGATTTTACTAAAATTGGTTTTAATTTTTTTCTTCGAAAATAGCTATTGATCTAGATCAGTCGCATTTCTGCTTTACTTTACATCTAATTTTTGGTAGCCTACTTGTATTTGCTTTTTTAGATAATATTGCCTAACTAGATTTTACTCCCATTGATTTTAAATTTTATTTTCAAAATAGACCAAAGTCGGATTCCTACTCTATATTTAAGCTTTTACCTGTCTACTTTTTGGTTACTTGCTTGTGACAGCATTGTAAATAATATTGTCTAACTGGATTTTAGTGAATTTATTTTAGATTTTATTTTCAAAGTAGAGAGATCCCAGTCGAATTCCTACATTATTTTAGACTTTTACCTGTCTACTTTTTGGTTACTTTCTTGTGATCACAGCGTAGATATCTTTGCCTAATTAGGTTTTACTAAAATTGATTTTGAATTTTATTCAGTCGCAATTCTGCTTTATTTTACAATTTCCTAATAATTTTTTTTTTATTTGGTAGCCTACTTGTATTTGCTTTTAAATAGCATTGCCTACTACATTTTATTATAATTAATTTTGAATTTTATTTCCAAAATACATCAAAGCCGAATTCCTACTCTATATTTAAGCTTTTACCTGTCCAATTTTTGGTTACCTACTTGCAGTCGCAATGTAAATAACTTTGTCTAATCAGATTTTACTAAAATTGAATTTAAACTTTCTCTTCAAAATAGATCAGTCGACTTACTGTTGTATTTTACAACATCTCACCTAGCTAATTTTTGGTAGCCTACTTGTATTTGCATTTTAGGCACTATTGTGTATCTAGATTTTACTAAAAATTGATTCTCAATTTTATTTTCAAAATAAATTACAGTCGAAATCCCAATTTGTTTTTAACTTTTGCGTTTCTAATTTTTGGTTACTTACTTGTGATCACAGTGTAAATTACTTTGTCTAATCAGATTTTTCTGAAATCGAATTTAAAATTTCTCTTCAAAATAGATCCGTTGACTTACTGTTTTCTTTTACAACTTCTCACCTAGCTAATTTTCGGTAGCCTACTTGTAGTTGCATTTTAAATCCTATTGTCTAACTAGATTTTACTAAAATTCATTTTAAATTTTATTTTCAAGATAGAGCAAAGTCGAATTCCTACCCTATATTCAAGCTTTTTACCTGTCTAATTTTTGATTACATATTTGCTATCACAGTTGTTACGGATGACGAACAGGTGTTCAATATCATCTCTTGCAGAAACCGTCCTAGATAAACGAACAGAGCTACACTAGATAAATCTACATAATTGTTTAGGTTAGTTTAGGGCCCAAACGTACGCACGACCAACTGGTCGTTGACAAAATACGAATGTTCACTTGAAGGGTACTGACAAGTACCATCCGTCATTGCAGGACTATATAAGCCCTTACATTTCTACTCTCGTGGGCTAGTACTGTCGTAATCACGAATAGTGTCGCGTCGTGCTGCATCTCGGAAGTCAACTACCAGTGAGATCGGACGTTCGTTCCTTTTGAATCAAAGTTTAACCGTACAGATTCCGCGAGTTCGGTCTAAAATCTGTTAGGCAGTGACAAGGTTGCTCCGAGTCCCCCGCATTGCCGGTGCGTCAACACCGTGCGTCTTAGCTTAGGTAATATCACCTTTCAATTTCTTTCCTATTCTAAATTCAGTTCATTCGCGACACAAGTACACTTGTAGAACGAAACTCTATAGTAAGAATATATTTGTCTTCTTTGATAATTAACTCAAATTCATTAAACCCATAATTATCGTCCAATATCCTAACCAAGTGATTGAACGTCCCCACATGATACATTCTTACCGCTCGGATTGTATCAATTAAATTATACTAGTTACGAGGCTTACTAATTATCCTAGCAATTCCCTGATTAACCATCAGGCTCTTTCGCGACATTCCAATTGTCCGAACAGAGATTTATCCAACCTAGCGGCTCCCCAGTTTTGCATTGGGTTCGTCCTCATCCTAACAGCTCCCTGATTTCGCATCAGGTTCGTCTGTGCTATTATACAACCTCCTAGCAGCTCCCCGGTTTTGCATCGGGTTCGTCTGCGTTTGACTCCATTCCTAGAGGCTCCCTGACTTCGCGTCAGGTTCGTCCTCGCTGTCAATAATCCTAGCGGCTCCTCAATTTCGCATTGGGTTCGTCCGCGTTCCTTAACTAACAAATTTATATCATATTCCTAGGGTAATAACCCTTCGCCGGCCACTCGTGCTGCTCGCGGCCCTGGCTCGTAACACAGTGCAAATAACTTTGTCTAATCAGATTTTACTAAAATTGATTTTAAACTTTCTCTTCAAAATAGATCAGTCGAATTTCTGTTTTATTTTACAACTTTTCACTTAGCTAATTTTTGGTCGGCTACTTGTATTTGCATTTTAAACACTATTGTCTATCTAGATTTTACTAAAAATTGATTTTAAACTTTATGTTCAAAATAGATCAAACTCGAGGTCCTAATTTGTTTTTAAACTTTTGCATTTCTAATTTTTGGTTACTTATTTGTGATCACAATGTAACCAACTTTGCCTAATTGGATTTTACTAAAATTGGTTTTAATTTTTTTCTTCGAAAATAGCTATTGATCTAGATCAGTCGCATTTCTGCTTTACTTTACATCTAATTTTTGGTAGCCTACTTGTATTTGCTTTTTTAGATAATATTGCCTAACTAGATTTTACTCCCATTGATTTTAAATTTTATTTTCAAAATAGACCAAAGTCGGATTCCTACTCTATATTTAAGCTTTTACCTGTCTACTTTTTGGTTACTTGCTTGTGACAGCATTGTAAATAATATTGTCTAACTGGATTTTAGAGAATTTATTTTAGATTTTATTTTCAAAGTAGAGAGATCCCAGTCGAATTCCTACATTATTTTAGACTTTTACCTGTCTACTTTTTGGTTACTTTCTTGTGATCACAGCGTAGATATCTTTGCCTAATTAGGTTTTACTAAAATTGATTTTGAATTTTATTCAGTCGCAATTCTGCTTTATTTTACAATTTTTTAATAATTTTTTTTTTTATTTGGTAGCCTACTTGTATTTGCTTTTAAATAGTATTGCCTAACTACATTTTATTATAATTAATTTTGAATTTTATTTCCAAAATAGATCAAAGCCGAATTCCTACTCTATATTTAAGCTTTTACCTGTCCAATTTTTGGTTACCTACTTGCAGTCGCAATGTAAATAACTTTGTCTAATCAGATTTTACTAAAATTGATTTTAAACTTTCTCTTCAAAATAGATCAGTCGACTTACTGTTTTCTTTTACAACTTCTCACCTAGCTAATTTTCGGTAGCCTACTTGTAGTTGCATTTTAAATCCTATTGTCTAACTAGATTTTACTAAAATTCATTTTAAATTTTATTTTCAAGATAGAGCAAAGTCGAATTCCTACCCTATATTCAAGCTTTTTACCTGTCTAATTTTTGATTACATATTTGCTATCACAGTTGTTACGGATGACGAACAGGTGTTCAATATCATCTCTTGCAGAAACCGTCCTAGATAAACGAACAGAGCTACACTAGATAAATCTACATAATTGTTTAGGTTAGTTTAGGGCCCAAACGTACGCACGACCAACTGGTCGTTGACAAAATACGAATGTTCACTTGAAGGGTACTGACAAGTACCATCCGTCATTGCAGGACTATATAAGCCCTTACATTTCTACTCTCGTGGGCTAGTACTGTCGTAATCACGAATAGTGTCGCGTCGTGCTGCATCTCGGAAGTCAACTACCAGTGAGATCGGACGTTCGTTCCTTTTGAATCAAAGTTTAACCGTACAGATTCCGCGAGTTCGGTCTAAAATCTGTTAGGCAGTGACAAGGTTGCTCCGAGTCCCCCGCATTGCCGGTACGTCAACACCGTGCGTCTTAGCTTAGGTAATATCACCTTTCAATTTCTTTCCTATTCTAAATTCAGTTCATTCGCGACACAAGTACACTTGTAGAACGAAACTCTATAGTAAGAATATATTTGTCTTCTTTGATAATTAACTCAAATTCATTAAACCCATAATTATCGTCCAATATCCTAACCAAGTGATTGAACGTCCCCACATGATACATTCTTACCGCTCGGATTGTATCAATTAAATTATACTAGTTACGAGGCTTACTAATTATCCTAGCAATTCCCTGATTAACCATCAGGCTCTTTCGCGACATTCCAATTGTCCGAACAGAGATTTATCCAACCTAGCGGCTCCCCAGTTTTGCATTGGGTTCGTCCTCATCCTAACAGCTCCCTGATTTCGCATCAGGTTCGTCTGTGCTATTATACAACCTCCTAGCAGCTCCCCGGTTTTGCATCGGGTTCGTCTGCGTTTGACTCCATTCCTAGAGGCTCCCTGACTTCGCGTCAGGTTCGTCCTCGCTGTCAATAATCCTAGCGGCTCCTCAATTTCGCATTGGGTTCGTCCGCGTTCCTTAACTAACAAATTTATATCATATTCCTAGGGTAATAACCCTTCGCCGGCCACTCGTGCTGCTCGCGGCCCTGGCTCGTAACACAGTGCAAATAACTTTGTCTAATCAGATTTTACTAAAATTGATTTTAAACTTTCTCTTCAAAATAGATCAGTCGAATTTCTGTTTTATTTTACAACTTTTCACTTAGCTAATTTTTGGTCGGCTACTTGTATTTGCATTTTAAACACTATTGTCTATCTAGATTTTACTAAAAATTGATTTTAAACTTTATGTTCAAAATAGATCAAACTCGAGGTCCTAATTTGTTTTTAAACTTTTGCCTTTCTAATTTTTGGTTACTTATTTGTGATCACAATGTAACCAACTTTGCCTAATTGGATTTTACTAAAATTGGTTTTAATTTTTTTCTTCGAAAATAGCTATTGATCTAGATCAGTCGCATTTCTGCTTTACTTTACATCTAATTTTTGGTAGCCTACTTGTATTTGCTTTTTTAGATAATATTGCCTAACTAGATTTTACTACCATTGATTTTAAATTTTATTTTCAAAATAGACCAAAGTCGGATTCCTACTCTATATTTAAGCTTTTACCTGTCTACTTTTTGGTTACTTGCTTGTGACAGCATTGTAAATAATATTGTCTAACTGGATTTTAGAGAATTTATTTTAGATTTTATTTTCAAAGTAGAGAGATCCCAGTCGAATTCCTACATTATTTTAGACTTTTACCTGTCTACTTTTTGGTTACTTTCTTGTGATCACAGCGTAGATATCTTTGCCTAATTAGGTTTTACTAAAATTGATTTTGAATTTTATTCAGTCGCAATTCTGCTTTATTTTACAATTTTTTAATAATTTTTTTTTTTATTTGGTAGCCTACTTGTATTTGCTTTTAAATAGTATTGCCTAACTACATTTTATTATAATTAATTTTGAATTTTATTTCCAAAATAGATCAAAGCCGAATTCCTACTCTATATTTAAGCTTTTACCTGTCCAATTTTTGGTTACCTACTTGCAGTCGCAATGTAAATAACTTTGTCTAATCAGATTTTACTAAAATTGATTTTAAACTTTCTCTTCAAAATAGATCAGTCGACTTACTGTTGTATTTTACAACATCTCACCTAGCTAATTTTTGGTAGCCTACTTGTATTTGCATTTTAGGCACTATTGTGTATCTAGATTTTACTAAAAATTGATTCTCAATTTTATTTTCAAAATAAATTACAGTCGAAATCCCAATTTGTTTTTAACTTTTGCGTTTCTAATTTTTGGTTACCTACTTGCAGTCGCAATGTAAATAACTTTGTCTAATCAGATTTTACTAAAATTGATTTTAAACTTTCTCTTCAAAATAGATCAGTCGACTTACTGTTTTCTTTTACAACTTCTCACCTAGCTAATTTTCGGTAGCCTACTTGTAGTTGCATTTTCAATCCTATTGTCTAACTAGATTTTACTAAAATTCATTTTAAATTTTATTTTCAAGATAGAGCAAAGTCGAATTCCTACCCTATATTCAAGCTTTTTACCTGTCTAATTTTTGATTACTTATTTGCTATCACAGTTGTTACGGATGACGAACAGGTGTTCAATATCATCTCTGGCAGAAACCGTCCTAGATAAACGAACAGAGCTACCCTAGATAAATCTACATAATTGTTTAGGTTAGTTTAGGGCCCAAACGTACGCACGACCAACTGGTCGTTGACAAAATACGAATGTTCACTTGAAGGGTACTGACAAGTACCATCCGTCATTGCAGGACTATATAAGCCCTTACATTTCTACTCTCGTGGGCTAGTACTGTCGTAATCACGAATAGTGTCGCGTCGTGCTGCATCTCGGAAGTCAACTACCAGTGAGATCGGACGTTCGTTCCTTTTGAATCAAAGTTTAACCGTACAGATTCCGCGAGTTCGGTCTAAAATCTGTTAGGCAGTGACAAGGTTGCTCCGAGTCCCCCGCATTGCCGGTGCGTCAACACCGTGCGTCTTAGCTTAGGTAATATCACCTTTCAATTTCTTTCCTATTCTAAATTCAGTTCATTCGCGACACAAGTACACTTGTAGAACGAAACTCTATAGTAAGAATATATTTGTCTTCTTTGATAATTAACTCAAATTCATTAAACCCATAATTATCGTCCAATATCCTAACCAAGTGATTGAACGTCCCCACATGATACATTCTTACCGCTCGGATTGTATCAATTAAATTATACTAGTTACGAGGCTTACTAATTATCCTAGCAATTCCCTGATTAACCATCAGGCTCTTTCGCGACATTCCAATTGTCCGAACAGAGATTTATCCAACCTAGCGGCTCCCCAGTTTTGCATTGGGTTCGTCCTCATCCTAACAGCTCCCTGATTTCGCATCAGGTTCGTCTGTGCTATTATACAACCTCCTAGCAGCTCCCCGGTTTTGCATCGGGTTCGTCTGCGTTTGACTCCATTCCTAGAGGCTCCCTGACTTCGCGTCAGGTTCGTCCTCGCTGTCAATAATCCTAGCGGCTCCTCAATTTCGCATTGGGTTCGTCCGCGTTCCTTAACTAACAAATTTATATCATATTCCTAGGGTAATAACCCTTCGCCGGCCACTCGTGCTGCTCGCGGCCCTGGCTCGTAACACAGTGCAAATAACTTTGTCTAATCAGATTTTACTAAAATTGATTTTAAACTTTCTCTTCAAAATAGATCAGTCGAATTTCTGTTTTATTTTACAACTTTTCACTTAGCTAATTTTTGGTCGGCTACTTGTATTTGCATTTTAAACACTATTGTCTATCTAGATTTTACTAAAAATTGATTTTAAACTTTATGTTCAAAATAGATCAAACTCGAGGTCCTAATTTGTTTTTAAACTTTTGCATTTCTAATTTTTGGTTACTTATTTGTGATCACAATGTAACCAACTTTGCCTAATTGGATTTTACTAAAATTGGTTTTAATTTTTTTCTTCGAAAATAGCTATTGATCTAGATCAGTCGCATTTCTGCTTTACTTTACATCTAATTTTTGGTAGCCTACTTGTATTTGCTTTTTTAGATAATATTGCCTAACTAGATTTTACTCCCATTGATTTTAAATTTTATTTTCAAAATAGACCAAAGTCGGATTCCTACTCTATATTTAAGCTTTTACCTGTCTACTTTTTGGTTACTTGCTTGTGACAGCATTGTAAATAATATTGTCTAACTGGATTTTAGAGAATTTATTTTAGATTTTATTTTCAAAGTAGAGAGATCCCAGTCGAATTCCTACATTATTTTAGACTTTTACCTGTCTACTTTTTGGTTACTTTCTTGTGATCACAGCGTAGATATCTTTGCCTAATTAGGTTTTACTAAAATTGATTTTGAATTTTATTCAGTCGCAATTCTGCTTTATTTTACAATTTTTTAATAATTTTTTTTTTTATTTGGTAGCCTACTTGTATTTGCTTTTAAATAGTATTGCCTAACTACATTTTATTATAATTAATTTTGAATTTTATTTCCAAAATAGATCAAAGCCGAATTCCTACTCTATATTTAAGCTTTTACCTGTCCAATTTTTGGTTACCTACTTGCAGTCGCAATGTAAATAACTTTGTCTAATCAGATTTTACTAAAATTGAATTTAAACTTTCTCTTCAAAATAGATCAGTCGACTTACTGTTGTATTTTACAACATCTCACCTAGCTAATTTTTGGTAGCCTACTTGTATTTGCATTTTAGGCACTATTGTGTATCTAGATTTTACTAAAAATTGATTCTCAATTTTATTTTCAAAATAAATTACAGTCGAAATCCCAATTTGTTTTTAACTTTTGCGTTTCTAATTTTTGGTTACTTACTTGTGATCACAGTGTAAATTACTTTGTCTAATCAGATTTTTCTGAAATCGAATTTAAAATTTCTCTTCAAAATAGATCCGTTGACTTACTGTTTTCTTTTACAACTTCTCACCTAGCTAATTTTCGGTAGCCTACTTGTAGTTGCATTTTAAATCCTATTGTCTAACTAGATTTTACTAAAATTCATTTTAAATTTTATTTTCAAGATAGAGCAAAGTCGAATTCCTACCCTATATTCAAGCTTTTTACCTGTCTAATTTTTGATTACATATTTGCTATCACAGTTGTTACGGATGACGAACAGGTGTTCAATATCATCTCTTGCAGAAACCGTCCTAGATAAACGAACAGAGCTACACTAGATAAATCTACATAATTGTTTAGGTTAGTTTAGGGCCCAAACGTACGCACGACCAACTGGTCGTTGACAAAATACGAATGTTCACTTGAAGGGTACTGACAAGTACCATCCGTCATTGCAGGACTATATAAGCCCTTACATTTCTACTCTCGTGGGCTAGTACTGTCGTAATCACGAATAGTGTCGCGTCGTGCTGCATCTCGGAAGTCAACTACCAGTGAGATCGGACGTTCGTTCCTTTTGAATCAAAGTTTAACCGTACAGATTCCGCGAGTTCGGTCTAAAATCTGTTAGGCAGTGACAAGGTTGCTCCGAGTCCCCCGCATTGCCGGTGCGTCAACACCGTGCGTCTTAGCTTAGGTAATATCACCTTTCAATTTCTTTCCTATTCTAAATTCAGTTCATTCGCGACACAAGTACACTTGTAGAACGAAACTCTATAGTAAGAATATATTTGTCTTCTTTGATAATTAACTCAAATTCATTAAACCCATAATTATCGTCCAATATCCTAACCAAGTGATTGAACGTCCCCACATGATACATTCTTACCGCTCGGATTGTATCAATTAAATTATACTAGTTACGAGGCTTACTAATTATCCTAGCAATTCCCTGATTAACCATCAGGCTCTTTCGCGACATTCCAATTGTCCGAACAGAGATTTATCCAACCTAGCGGCTCCCCAGTTTTGCATTGGGTTCGTCCTCATCCTAACAGCTCCCTGATTTCGCATCAGGTTCGTCTGTGCTATTATACAACCTCCTAGCAGCTCCCCGGTTTTGCATCGGGTTCGTCTGCGTTTGACTCCATTCCTAGAGGCTCCCTGACTTCGCGTCAGGTTCGTCCTCGCTGTCAATAATCCTAGCGGCTCCTCAATTTCGCATTGGGTTCGTCCGCGTTCCTTAACTAACAAATTTATATCATATTCCTAGGGTAATAACCCTTCGCCGGCCACTCGTGCTGCTCGCGGCCCTGGCTCGTAACACAGTGCAAATAACTTTGTCTAATCAGATTTTACTAAAATTGATTTTAAACTTTCTCTTCAAAATAGATCAGTCGAATTTCTGTTTTATTTTACAACTTTTCACTTAGCTAATTTTTGGTCGGCTACTTGTATTTGCATTTTAAACACTATTGTCTATCTAGATTTTACTAAAAATTGATTTTAAACTTTATGTTCAAAATAGATCAAACTCGAGGTCCTAATTTGTTTTTAAACTTTTGCATTTCTAATTTTTGGTTACTTATTTGTGATCACAATGTAACCAACTTTGCCTAATTGGATTTTACTAAAATTGGTTTTAATTTTTTTCTTCGAAAATAGCTATTGATCTAGATCAGTCGCATTTCTGCTTTACTTTACATCTAATTTTTGGTAGCCTACTTGTATTTGCTTTTTTAGATAATATTGCCTAACTAGATTTTACTCCCATTGATTTTAAATTTTATTTTCAAAATAGACCAAAGTCGGATTCCTACTCTATATTTAAGCTTTTACCTGTCTACTTTTTGGTTACTTGCTTGTGACAGCATTGTAAATAATATTGTCTAACTGGATTTTAGAGAATTTATTTTAGATTTTATTTTCAAAGTAGAGAGATCCCAGTCGAATTCCTACATTATTTTAGACTTTTACCTGTCTACTTTTTGGTTACTTTCTTGTGATCACAGCGTAGATATCTTTGCCTAATTAGGTTTTACTAAAATTGATTTTGAATTTTATTCAGTCGCAATTCTGCTTTATTTTACAATTTTTTAATAATTTTTTTTTTTATTTGGTAGCCTACTTGTATTTGCTTTTAAATAGTATTGCCTAACTACATTTTATTATAATTAATTTTGAATTTTATTTCCAAAATAGATCAAAGCCGAATTCCTACTCTATATTTAAGCTTTTACCTGTCCAATTTTTGGTTACCTACTTGCAGTCGCAATGTAAATAACTTTGTCTAATCAGATTTTACTAAAATTGATTTTAAACTTTCTCTTCAAAATAGATCAGTCGACTTACTGTTTTCTTTTACAACTTCTCACCTAGCTAATTTTCGGTAGCCTACTTGTAGTTGCATTTTAAATCCTATTGTCTAACTAGATTTTACTAAAATTCATTTTAAATTTTATTTTCAAGATAGAGCAAAGTCGAATTCCTACCCTATATTCAAGCTTTTTACCTGTCTAATTTTTGATTACATATTTGCTATCACAGTTGTTACGGATGACGAACAGGTGTTCAATATCATCTCTTGCAGAAACCGTCCTAGATAAACGAACAGAGCTACACTAGATAAATCTACATAATTGTTTAGGTTAGTTTAGGGCCCAAACGTACGCACGACCAACTGGTCGTTGACAAAATACGAATGTTCACTTGAAGGGTACTGACAAGTACCATCCGTCATTGCAGGACTATATAAGCCCTTACATTTCTACTCTCGTGGGCTAGTACTGTCGTAATCACGAATAGTGTCGCGTCGTGCTGCATCTCGGAAGTCAACTACCAGTGAGATCGGACGTTCGTTCCTTTTGAATCAAAGTTTAACCGTACAGATTCCGCGAGTTCGGTCTAAAATCTGTTAGGCAGTGACAAGGTTGCTCCGAGTCCCCCGCATTGCCGGTACGTCAACACCGTGCGTCTTAGCTTAGGTAATATCACCTTTCAATTTCTTTCCTATTCTAAATTCAGTTCATTCGCGACACAAGTACACTTGTAGAACGAAACTCTATAGTAAGAATATATTTGTCTTCTTTGATAATTAACTCAAATTCATTAAACCCATAATTATCGTCCAATATCCTAACCAAGTGATTGAACGTCCCCACATGATACATTCTTACCGCTCGGATTGTATCAATTAAATTATACTAGTTACGAGGCTTACTAATTATCCTAGCAATTCCCTGATTAACCATCAGGCTCTTTCGCGACATTCCAATTGTCCGAACAGAGATTTATCCAACCTAGCGGCTCCCCAGTTTTGCATTGGGTTCGTCCTCATCCTAACAGCTCCCTGATTTCGCATCAGGTTCGTCTGTGCTATTATACAACCTCCTAGCAGCTCCCCGGTTTTGCATCGGGTTCGTCTGCGTTTGACTCCATTCCTAGAGGCTCCCTGACTTCGCGTCAGGTTCGTCCTCGCTGTCAATAATCCTAGCGGCTCCTCAATTTCGCATTGGGTTCGTCCGCGTTCCTTAACTAACAAATTTATATCATATTCCTAGGGTAATAACCCTTCGCCGGCCACTCGTGCTGCTCGCGGCCCTGGCTCGTAACACAGTGCAAATAACTTTGTCTAATCAGATTTTACTAAAATTGATTTTAAACTTTCTCTTCAAAATAGATCAGTCGAATTTCTGTTTTATTTTACAACTTTTCACTTAGCTAATTTTTGGTCGGCTACTTGTATTTGCATTTTAAACACTATTGTCTATCTAGATTTTACTAAAAATTGATTTTAAACTTTATGTTCAAAATAGATCAAACTCGAGGTCCTAATTTGTTTTTAAACTTTTGCCTTTCTAATTTTTGGTTACTTATTTGTGATCACAATGTAACCAACTTTGCCTAATTGGATTTTACTAAAATTGGTTTTAATTTTTTTCTTCGAAAATAGCTATTGATCTAGATCAGTCGCATTTCTGCTTTACTTTACATCTAATTTTTGGTAGCCTACTTGTATTTGCTTTTTTAGATAATATTGCCTAACTAGATTTTACTACCATTGATTTTAAATTTTATTTTCAAAATAGACCAAAGTCGGATTCCTACTCTATATTTAAGCTTTTACCTGTCTACTTTTTGGTTACTTGCTTGTGACAGCATTGTAAATAATATTGTCTAACTGGATTTTAGAGAATTTATTTTAGATTTTATTTTCAAAGTAGAGAGATCCCAGTCGAATTCCTACATTATTTTAGACTTTTACCTGTCTACTTTTTGGTTACTTTCTTGTGATCACAGCGTAGATATCTTTGCCTAATTAGGTTTTACTAAAATTGATTTTGAATTTTATTCAGTCGCAATTCTGCTTTATTTTACAATTTTTTAATAATTTTTTTTTTTATTTGGTAGCCTACTTGTATTTGCTTTTAAATAGTATTGCCTAACTACATTTTATTATAATTAATTTTGAATTTTATTTCCAAAATAGATCAAAGCCGAATTCCTACTCTATATTTAAGCTTTTACCTGTCCAATTTTTGGTTACCTACTTGCAGTCGCAATGTAAATAACTTTGTCTAATCAGATTTTACTAAAATTGATTTTAAACTTTCTCTTCAAAATAGATCAGTCGACTTACTGTTGTATTTTACAACATCTCACCTAGCTAATTTTTGGTAGCCTACTTGTATTTGCATTTTAGGCACTATTGTGTATCTAGATTTTACTAAAAATTGATTCTCAATTTTATTTTCAAAATAAATTACAGTCGAAATCCCAATTTGTTTTTAACTTTTGCGTTTCTAATTTTTGGTTACCTACTTGCAGTCGCAATGTAAATAACTTTGTCTAATCAGATTTTACTAAAATTGATTTTAAACTTTTTCTTCAAAATAGATCAGTCGACTTACTGTTTTCTTTTACAACTTCTCACCTAGCTAATTTTCGGTAGCCTACTTGTAGTTGCATTTTCAATCCTATTGTCTAACTAGATTTTACTAAAATTCATTTTAAATTTTATTTTCAAGATAGAGCAAAGTCGAATTCCTACCCTATATTCAAGCTTTTTACCTGTCTAATTTTTGATTACTTATTTGCTATCACAGTTGTTACGGATGACGAACAGGTGTTCAATATCATCTCTGGCAGAAACCGTCCTAGATAAACGAACAGAGCTACCCTAGATAAATCTACATAATTGTTTAGGTTAGTTTAGGGCCCAAACGTACGCACGACCAACTGGTCGTTGACAAAATACGAATGTTCACTTGAAGGGTACTGACAAGTACCATCCGTCATTGCAGGACTATATAAGCCCTTACATTTCTACTCTCGTGGGCTAGTACTGTCGTAATCACGAATAGTGTCGCGTCGTGCTGCATCTCGGAAGTCAACTACCAGTGAGATCGGACGTTCGTTCCTTTTGAATCAAAGTTTAACCGTACAGATTCCGCGAGTTCGGTCTAAAATCTGTTAGGCAGTGACAAGGTTGCTCCGAGTCCCCCGCATTGCCGGTGCGTCAACACCGTGCGTCTTAGCTTAGGTAATATCACCTTTCAATTTCTTTCCTATTCTAAATTCAGTTCATTCGCGACACAAGTACACTTGTAGAACGAAACTCTATAGTAAGAATATATTTGTCTTCTTTGATAATTAACTCAAATTCATTAAACCCATAATTATCGTCCAATATCCTAACCAAGTGATTGAACGTCCCCACATGATACATTCTTACCGCTCGGATTGTATCAATTAAATTATACTAGTTACGAGGCTTACTAATTATCCTAGCAATTCCCTGATTAACCATCAGGCTCTTTCGCGACATTCCAATTGTCCGAACAGAGATTTATCCAACCTAGCGGCTCCCCAGTTTTGCATTGGGTTCGTCCTCATCCTAACAGCTCCCTGATTTCGCATCAGGTTCGTCTGTGCTATTATACAACCTCCTAGCAGCTCCCCGGTTTTGCATCGGGTTCGTCTGCGTTTGACTCCATTCCTAGAGGCTCCCTGACTTCGCGTCAGGTTCGTCCTCGCTGTCAATAATCCTAGCGGCTCCTCAATTTCGCATTGGGTTCGTCCGCGTTCCTTAACTAACAAATTTATATCATATTCCTAGGGTAATAACCCTTCGCCGGCCACTCGTGCTGCTCGCGGCCCTGGCTCGTAACACAGTGCAAATAACTTTGTCTAATCAGATTTTACTAAAATTGATTTTAAACTTTCTCTTCAAAATAGATCAGTCGAATTTCTGTTTTATTTTACAACTTTTCACTTAGCTAATTTTTGGTCGGCTACTTGTATTTGCATTTTAAACACTATTGTCTATCTAGATTTTACTAAAAATTGATTTTAAACTTTATGTTCAAAATAGATCAAACTCGAGGTCCTAATTTGTTTTTAAACTTTTGCATTTCTAATTTTTGGTTACTTATTTGTGATCACAATGTAACCAACTTTGCCTAATTGGATTTTACTAAAATTGGTTTTAATTTTTTTCTTCGAAAATAGCTATTGATCTAGATCAGTCGCATTTCTGCTTTACTTTACATCTAATTTTTGGTAGCCTACTTGTATTTGCTTTTTTAGATAATATTGCCTAACTAGATTTTACTCCCATTGATTTTAAATTTTATTTTCAAAATAGACCAAAGTCGGATTCCTACTCTATATTTAAGCTTTTACCTGTCTACTTTTTGGTTACTTGCTTGTGACAGCATTGTAAATAATATTGTCTAACTGGATTTTAGAGAATTTATTTTAGATTTTATTTTCAAAGTAGAGAGATCCCAGTCGAATTCCTACATTATTTTAGACTTTTACCTGTCTACTTTTTGGTTACTTTCTTGTGATCACAGCGTAGATATCTTTGCCTAATTAGGTTTTACTAAAATTGATTTTGAATTTTATTCAGTCGCAATTCTGCTTTATTTTACAATTTTTTAATAATTTTTTTTTTTATTTGGTAGCCTACTTGTATTTGCTTTTAAATAGTATTGCCTAACTACATTTTATTATAATTAATTTTGAATTTTATTTCCAAAATAGATCAAAGCCGAATTCCTACTCTATATTTAAGCTTTTACCTGTCCAATTTTTGGTTACCTACTTGCAGTCGCAATGTAAATAACTTTGTCTAATCAGATTTTACTAAAATTGAATTTAAACTTTCTCTTCAAAATAGATCAGTCGACTTACTGTTGTATTTTACAACATCTCACCTAGCTAATTTTTGGTAGCCTACTTGTATTTGCATTTTAGGCACTATTGTGTATCTAGATTTTACTAAAAATTGATTCTCAATTTTATTTTCAAAATAAATTACAGTCGAAATCCCAATTTGTTTTTAACTTTTGCGTTTCTAATTTTTGGTTACTTACTTGTGATCACAGTGTAAATTACTTTGTCTAATCAGATTTTTCTAAAATCGAATTTAAAATTTCTCTTCAAAATAGATCCGTTGACTTACTGTTTTCTTTTACAACTTCTCACCTAGCTAATTTTCGGTAGCCTACTTGTAGTTGCATTTTAAATCCTATTGTCTAACTAGATTTTACTAAAATTCATTTTAAATTTTATTTTCAAGATAGAGCAAAGTCGAATTCCTACCCTATATTCAAGCTTTTTACCTGTCTAATTTTTGATTACATATTTGCTATCACAGTTGTTACGGATGACGAACAGGTGTTCAATATCATCTCTTGCAGAAACCGTCCTAGATAAACGAACAGAGCTACACTAGATAAATCTACATAATTGTTTAGGTTAGTTTAGGGCCCAAACGTACGCACGACCAACTGGTCGTTGACAAAATACGAATGTTCACTTGAAGGGTACTGACAAGTACCATCCGTCATTGCAGGACTATATAAGCCCTTACATTTCTACTCTCGTGGGCTAGTACTGTCGTAATCACGAATAGTGTCGCGTCGTGCTGCATCTCGGAAGTCAACTACCAGTGAGATCGGACGTTCGTTCCTTTTGAATCAAAGTTTAACCGTACAGATTCCGCGAGTTCGGTCTAAAATCTGTTAGGCAGTGACAAGGTTGCTCCGAGTCCCCCGCATTGCCGGTGCGTCAACACCGTGCGTCTTAGCTTAGGTAATATCACCTTTCAATTTCTTTCCTATTCTAAATTCAGTTCATTCGCGACACAAGTACACTTGTAGAACGAAACTCTATAGTAAGAATATATTTGTCTTCTTTGATAATTAACTCAAATTCATTAAACCCATAATTATCGTCCAATATCCTAACCAAGTGATTGAACGTCCCCACATGATACATTCTTACCGCTCGGATTGTATCAATTAAATTATACTAGTTACGAGGCTTACTAATTATCCTAGCAATTCCCTGATTAACCATCAGGCTCTTTCGCGACATTCCAATTGTCCGAACAGAGATTTATCCAACCTAGCGGCTCCCCAGTTTTGCATTGGGTTCGTCCTCATCCTAACAGCTCCCTGATTTCGCATCAGGTTCGTCTGTGCTATTATACAACCTCCTAGCAGCTCCCCGGTTTTGCATCGGGTTCGTCTGCGTTTGACTCCATTCCTAGAGGCTCCCTGACTTCGCGTCAGGTTCGTCCTCGCTGTCAATAATCCTAGCGGCTCCTCAATTTCGCATTGGGTTCGTCCGCGTTCCTTAACTAACAAATTTATATCATATTCCTAGGGTAATAACCCTTCGCCGGCCACTCGTGCTGCTCGCGGCCCTGGCTCGTAACACAGTGCAAATAACTTTGTCTAATCAGATTTTACTAAAATTGATTTTAAACTTTCTCTTCAAAATAGATCAGTCGAATTTCTGTTTTATTTTACAACTTTTCACTTAGCTAATTTTTGGTCGGCTACTTGTATTTGCATTTTAAACACTATTGTCTATCTAGATTTTACTAAAAATTGATTTTAAACTTTATGTTCAAAATAGATCAAACTCGAGGTCCTAATTTGTTTTTAAACTTTTGCCTTTCTAATTTTTGGTTACTTATTTGTGATCACAATGTAACCAACTTTGCCTAATTGGATTTTACTAAAATTGGTTTTAATTTTTTTCTTCGAAAATAGCTATTGATCTAGATCAGTCGCATTTCTGCTTTACTTTACATCTAATTTTTGGTAGCCTACTTGTATTTGCTTTTTTAGATAATATTGCCTAACTAGATTTTACTACCATTGATTTTAAATTTTATTTTCAAAATAGACCAAAGTCGGATTCCTACTCTATATTTAAGCTTTTACCTGTCTACTTTTTGGTTACTTGCTTGTGACAGCATTGTAAATAATATTGTCTAACTGGATTTTAGAGAATTTATTTTAGATTTTATTTTCAAAGTAGAGAGATCCCAGTCGAATTCCTACATTATTTTAGACTTTTACCTGTCTACTTTTTGGTTACTTTCTTGTGATCACAGCGTAGATATCTTTGCCTAATTAGGTTTTACTAAAATTGATTTTGAATTTTATTCAGTCGCAATTCTGCTTTATTTTACAATTTTTTAATAATTTTTTTTTTTATTTGGTAGCCTACTTGTATTTGCTTTTAAATAGTATTGCCTAACTACATTTTATTATAATTAATTTTGAATTTTATTTCCAAAATAGATCAAAGCCGAATTCCTACTCTATATTTAAGCTTTTACCTGTCCAATTTTTGGTTACCTACTTGCAGTCGCAATGTAAATAACTTTGTCTAATCAGATTTTACTAAAATTGATTTTAAACTTTCTCTTCAAAATAGATCAGTCGACTTACTGTTGTATTTTACAACATCTCACCTAGCTAATTTTTGGTAGCCTACTTGTATTTGCATTTTAGGCACTATTGTGTATCTAGATTTTACTAAAAATTGATTCTCAATTTTATTTTCAAAATAAATTACAGTCGAAATCCCAATTTGTTTTTAACTTTTGCGTTTCTAATTTTTGGTTACCTACTTGCAGTCGCAATGTAAATAACTTTGTCTAATCAGATTTTACTAAAATTGATTTTAAACTTTCTCTTCAAAATAGATCAGTCGACTTACTGTTTTCTTTTACAACTTCTCACCTAGCTAATTTTCGGTAGCCTACTTGTAGTTGCATTTTCAATCCTATTGTCTAACTAGATTTTACTAAAATTCATTTTAAATTTTATTTTCAAGATAGAGCAAAGTCGAATTCCTACCCTATATTCAAGCTTTTTACCTGTCTAATTATTGATTACTTATTTGCTATCACAGTTGTTACGGATGACGAACAGGTGTTCAATATCATCTCTGGCAGAAACCGTCCTAGATAAACGAACAGAGCTACCCTAGATAAATCTACATAATTGTTTAGGTTAGTTTAGGGCCCAAACGTACGCACGACCAACTGGTCGTTGACAAAATACGAATGTTCACTTGAAGGGTACTGACAAGTACCATCCGTCATTGCAGGACTATATAAGCCCTTACATTTCTACTCTCGTGGGCTAGTACTGTCGTAATCACGAATAGTGTCGCGTCGTGCTGCATCTCGGAAGTCAACTACCAGTGAGATCGGACGTTCGTTCCTTTTGAATCAAAGTTTAACCGTACAGATTCCGCGAGTTCGGTCTAAAATCTGTTAGGCAGTGACAAGGTTGCTCCGAGTCCCCCGCATTGCCGGTGCGTCAACACCGTGCGTCTTAGCTTAGGTAATATCACCTTTCAATTTCTTTCCTATTCTAAATTCAGTTCATTCGCGACACAAGTACACTTGTAGAACGAAACTCTATAGTAAGAATATATTTGTCTTCTTTGATAATTAACTCAAATTCATTAAACCCATAATTATCGTCCAATATCCTAACCAAGTGATTGAACGTCCCCACATGATACATTCTTACCGCTCGGATTGTATCAATTAAATTATACTAGTTACGAGGCTTACTAATTATCCTAGCAATTCCCTGATTAACCATCAGGCTCTTTCGCGACATTCCAATTGTCCGAACAGAGATTTATCCAACCTAGCGGCTCCCCAGTTTTGCATTGGGTTCGTCCTCATCCTAACAGCTCCCTGATTTCGCATCAGGTTCGTCTGTGCTATTATACAACCTCCTAGCAGCTCCCCGGTTTTGCATCGGGTTCGTCTGCGTTTGACTCCATTCCTAGAGGCTCCCTGACTTCGCGTCAGGTTCGTCCTCGCTGTCAATAATCCTAGCGGCTCCTCAATTTCGCATTGGGTTCGTCCGCGTTCCTTAACTAACAAATTTATATCATATTCCTAGGGTAATAACCCTTCGCCGGCCACTCGTGCTGCTCGCGGCCCTGGCTCGTAACACAGTGCAAATAACTTTGTCTAATCAGATTTTACTAAAATTGATTTTAAACTTTCTCTTCAAAATAGATCAGTCGAATTTCTGTTTTATTTTACAACTTTTCACTTAGCTAATTTTTGGTCGGCTACTTGTATTTGCATTTTAAACACTATTGTCTATCTAGATTTTACTAAAAATTGATTTTAAACTTTATGTTCAAAATAGATCAAACTCGAGGTCCTAATTTGTTTTTAAACTTTTGCATTTCTAATTTTTGGTTACTTATTTGTGATCACAATGTAACCAACTTTGCCTAATTGGATTTTACTAAAATTGGTTTTAATTTTTTTCTTCGAAAATAGCTATTGATCTAGATCAGTCGCATTTCTGCTTTACTTTACATCTAATTTTTGGTAGCCTACTTGTATTTGCTTTTTTAGATAATATTGCCTAACTAGATTTTACTCCCATTGATTTTAAATTTTATTTTCAAAATAGACCAAAGTCGGATTCCTACTCTATATTTAAGCTTTTACCTGTCTACTTTTTGGTTACTTGCTTGTGACAGCATTGTAAATAATATTGTCTAACTGGATTTTAGAGAATTTATTTTAGATTTTATTTTCAAAGTAGAGAGATCCCAGTCGAATTCCTACATTAATTTAGACTTTTACCTGTCTACTTTTTGGTTACTTTCTTGTGATCACAGCGTAGATATCTTTGCCTAATTAGGTTTTACTAAAATTGATTTTGAATTTTATTCAGTCGCAATTCTGCTTTATTTTACAATTTTTTAATAATTTTTTTTTTTATTTGGTAGCCTACTTGTATTTGCTTTTAAATAGTATTGCCTAACTACATTTTATTATAATTAATTTTGAATTTTATTTCCAAAATAGATCAAAGCCGAATTCCTACTCTATATTTAAGCTTTTACCTGTCCAATTTTTGGTTACCTACTTGCAGTCGCAATGTAAATAACTTTGTCTAATCAGATTTTACTAAAATTGAATTTAAACTTTCTCTTCAAAATAGATCAGTCGACTTACTGTTGTATTTTACAACATCTCACCTAGCTAATTTTTGGTAGCCTACTTGTATTTGCATTTTAGGCACTATTGTGTATCTAGATTTTACTAAAAATTGATTCTCAATTTTATTTTCAAAATAAATTACAGTCGAAATCCCAATTTGTTTTTAACTTTTGCGTTTCTAATTTTTGGTTACTTACTTGTGATCACAGTGTAAATTACTTTGTCTAATCAGATTTTTCTAAAATCGAATTTAAAATTTCTCTTCAAAATAGATCCGTTGACTTACTGTTTTCTTTTACAACTTCTCACCTAGCTAATTTTCGGTAGCCTACTTGTAGTTGCATTTTAAATCCTATTGTCTAACTAGATTTTACTAAAATTCATTTTAAATTTTATTTTCAAGATAGAGCAAAGTCGAATTCCTACCCTATATTCAAGCTTTTTACCTGTCTAATTTTTGATTACATATTTGCTATCACAGTTGTTACGGATGACGAACAGGTGTTCAATATCATCTCTTGCAGAAACCGTCCTAGATAAACGAACAGAGCTACACTAGATAAATCTACATAATTGTTTAGGTTAGTTTAGGGCCCAAACGTACGCACGACCAACTGGTCGTTGACAAAATACGAATGTTCACTTGAAGGGTACTGACAAGTACCATCCGTCATTGCAGGACTATATAAGCCCTTACATTTCTACTCTCGTGGGCTAGTACTGTCGTAATCACGAATAGTGTCGCGTCGTGCTGCATCTCGGAAGTCAACTACCAGTGAGATCGGACGTTCGTTCCTTTTGAATCAAAGTTTAACCGTACAGATTCCGCGAGTTCGGTCTAAAATCTGTTAGGCAGTGACAAGGTTGCTCCGAGTCCCCCGCATTGCCGGTGCGTCAACACCGTGCGTCTTAGCTTAGGTAATATCACCTTTCAATTTCTTTCCTATTCTAAATTCAGTTCATTCGCGACACAAGTACACTTGTAGAACGAAACTCTATAGTAAGAATATATTTGTCTTCTTTGATAATTAACTCAAATTCATTAAACCCATAATTATCGTCCAATATCCTAACCAAGTGATTGAACGTCCCCACATGATACATTCTTACCGCTCGGATTGTATCAATTAAATTATACTAGTTACGAGGCTTACTAATTATCCTAGCAATTCCCTGATTAACCATCAGGCTCTTTCGCGACATTCCAATTGTCCGAACAGAGATTTATCCAACCTAGCGGCTCCCCAGTTTTGCATTGGGTTCGTCCTCATCCTAACAGCTCCCTGATTTCGCATCAGGTTCGTCTGTGCTATTATACAACCTCCTAGCAGCTCCCCGGTTTTGCATCGGGTTCGTCTGCGTTTGACTCCATTCCTAGAGGCTCCCTGACTTCGCGTCAGGTTCGTCCTCGCTGTCAATAATCCTAGCGGCTCCTCAATTTCGCATTGGGTTCGTCCACGTTCCTTAACTAACAAATTTATATCATATTCCTAGGGTAATAACCCTTCGCCGGCCACTCGTGCTGCTCGCGGCCCTGGCTCGTAACACAGTGCAAATAACTTTGTCTAATCAGATTTTACTAAAATTGATTTTAAACTTTCTCTTCAAAATAGATCAGTCGAATTTCTGTTTTATTTTACAACTTTTCACTTAGCTAATTTTTGGTCGGCTACTTGTATTTGCATTTTAAACACTATTGTCTATCTAGATTTTACTAAAAATTGATTTTAAACTTTATGTTCAAAATAGATCAAACTCGAGGTCCTAATTTGTTTTTAAACTTTTGCCTTTCTAATTTTTGGTTACTTATTTGTGATCACAATGTAACCAACTTTGCCTAATTGGATTTTACTAAAATTGGTTTTAATTTTTTTCTTCGAAAATAGCTATTGATCTAGATCAGTCGCATTTCTGCTTTACTTTACATCTAATTTTTGGTAGCCTACTTGTATTTGCTTTTTTAGATAATATTGCCTAACTAGATTTTACTCCCATTGATTTTAAATTTTATTTTCAAAATAGACCAAAGTCGGATTCCTACTCTATATTTAAGCTTTTATCTGTCTACTTTTTGGTTACTTGCTTGTGACAGCATTGTAAATAATATTGTCTAACTGGATATTAGAGAATTTATTTTAGATTTTATTTTCAAAGTAGAGAGATCCCAGTCGAATTCCTACATTATTTTAGACTTTTACCTGTCTACTTTTTGGTTACTTTCTTGTGATCACAGCGTAGATATCTTTGCCTAATTAGGTTTTACTAAAATTGATTTTGAATTTTATTCAGTCGCAATTCTGCTTTATTTTACAATTTTTTAATAATTTTTTTTTTTATTTGGTAGCCTACTTGTATTTGCTTTTAAATAGTATTGCCTAACTACATTTTATTATAATTAATTTTGAATTTTATTTCCAAAATAGATCAAAGCCGAATTCCTACTCTATATTTAAGCTTTTACCTGTCCAATTTTTGGTTACCTACTTGCAGTCGCAATGTAAATAACTTTGTCTAATCAGATTTTACTAAAATTGATTTTAAACTTTCTCTTCAAAATAGATCAGTCGACTTACTGTTTTCTTTTACAACTTCTCACCTAGCTAATTTTCGGTAGCCTACTTGTAGTTGCATTTTAAATCCTATTGTCTAACTAGATTTTACTAAAATTCATTTTAAATTTTATTTTCAAGATAGAGCAAAGTCGAATTCCTACCCTATATTCAAGCTTTTTACCTGTCTAATTTTTGATTACATATTTGCTATCACAGTTGTTACGGATGACGAACAGGTGTTCAATATCATCTCTTGCAGAAACCGTCCTAGATAAACGAACAGAGCTACACTAGATAAATCTACATAATTGTTTAGGTTAGTTTAGGGCCCAAACGTACGCACGACCAACTGGTCGTTGACAAAATACGAATGTTCACTTGAAGGGTACTGACAAGTACCATCCGTCATTGCAGGACTATATAAGCCCTTACATTTCTACTCTCGTGGGCTAGTACTGTCGTAATCACGAATAGTGTCGCGTCGTGCTGCATCTCGGAAGTCAACTACCAGTGAGATCGGACGTTCGTTCCTTTTGAATCAAAGTTTAACCGTACAGATTCCGCGAGTTCGGTCTAAAATCTGTTAGGCAGTGACAAGGTTGCTCCGAGTCCCCCGCATTGCCGGTACGTCAACACCGTGCGTCTTAGCTTAGGTAATATCACCTTTCAATTTCTTTCCTATTCTAAATTCAGTTCATTCGCGACACAAGTACACTTGTAGAACGAAACTCTATAGTAAGAATATATTTGTCTTCTTTGATAATTAACTCAAATTCATTAAACCCATAATTATCGTCCAATATCCTAACCAAGTGATTGAACGTCCCCACATGATACATTCTTACCGCTCGGATTGTATCAATTAAATTATACTAGTTACGAGGCTTACTAATTATCCTAGCAATTCCCTGATTAACCATCAGGCTCTTTCGCGACATTCCAATTGTCCGAACAGAGATTTATCCAACCTAGCGGCTCCCCAGTTTTGCATTGGGTTCGTCCTCATCCTAACAGCTCCCTGATTTCGCATCAGGTTCGTCTGTGCTATTATACAACCTCCTAGCAGCTCCCCGGTTTTGCATCGGGTTCGTCTGCGTTTGACTCCATTCCTAGAGGCTCCCTGACTTCGCGTCAGGTTCGTCCTCGCTGTCAATAATCCTAGCGGCTCCTCAATTTCGCATTGGGTTCGTCCGCGTTCCTTAACTAACAAATTTATATCATATTCCTAGGGTAATAACCCTTCGCCGGCCACTCGTGCTGCTCGCGGCCCTGGCTCGTAACACAGTGCAAATAACTTTGTCTAATCAGATTTTACTAAAATTGATTTTAAACTTTCTCTTCAAAATAGATCAGTCGAATTTCTGTTTTATTTTACAACTTTTCACTTAGCTAATTTTTGGTCGGCTACTTGTATTTGCATTTTAAACACTATTGACTATCTAGATTTTACTAAAAATTGATTTTAAACTTTATGTTCAAAATAGATCAAACTCGAGGTCCTAATTTGTTTTTAAACTTTTGCCTTTCTAATTTTTGGTTACTTATTTGTGATCACAATGTAACCAACTTTGCCTAATTGGATTTTACTAAAATTGGTTTTAATTTTTTTCTTCGAAAATAGCTATTGATCTAGATCAGTCGCATTTCTGCTTTACTTTACATCTAATTTTTGGTAGCCTACTTGTATTTGCTTTTTTAGATAATATTGCCTAACTAGATTTTACTACCATTGATTTTAAATTTTATTTTCAAAATAGACCAAAGTCGGATTCCTACTCTATATTTAAGCTTTTACCTGTCTACTTTTTGGTTACTTGCTTGTGACAGCATTGTAAATAATATTGTCTAACTGGATTTTAGAGAATTTATTTTAGATTTTATTTTCAAAGTAGAGAGATCCCAGTCGAATTCCTACATTATTTTAGACTTTTACCTGTCTACTTTTTGGTTACTTTCTTGTGATCACAGCGTAGATATCTTTGCCTAATTAGGTTTTACTAAAATTGATTTTGAATTTTATTCAGTCGCAATTCTGCTTTATTTTACAATTTTTTAATAATTTTTTTTTTTATTTGGTAGCCTACTTGTATTTGCTTTTAAATAGTATTGCCTAACTACATTTTATTATAATTAATTTTGAATTTTATTTCCAAAATAGATCAAAGCCGAATTCCTACTCTATATTTAAGCTTTTACCTGTCCAATTTTTGGTTACCTACTTGCAGTCGCAATGTAAATAACTTTGTCTAATCAGATTTTACTAAAATTGATTTTAAACTTTCTCTTCAAAATAGATCAGTCGACTTACTGTTGTATTTTACAACATCTCACCTAGCTAATTTTTGGTAGCCTACTTGTATTTGCATTTTAGGCACTATTGTGTATCTAGATTTTACTAAAAATTGATTCTCAATTTTATTTTCAAAATAAATTACAGTCGAAATCCCAATTTGTTTTTAACTTTTGCGTTTCTAATTTTTGGTTACTTACTTGTGATCACAGTGTAAATTACTTTGTCTAATCAGATTTTTCTAAAATCGAATTTAAAATTTCTCTTCAAAATAGATCCGTTGACTTACTGTTTTCTTTTACAACTTCTCACCTAGCTAATTTTCGGTAGCCTACTTGTAGTTGCATTTTAAATCCTATTGTCTAACTAGATTTTACTAAAATTCATTTTAAATTTTATTTTCAAGATAGAGCAAAGTCGAATTCCTACCCTATATTCAAGCTTTTTACCTGTCTAATTTTTGATTACATATTTGCTATCACAGTTGTTACGGATGACGAACAGGTGTTCAATATCATCTCTTGCAGAAACCGTCCTAGATAAACGAACAGAGCTACACTAGATAAATCTACATAATTGTTTAGGTTAGTTTAGGGCCCAAACGTACGCACGACCAACTGGTCGTTGACAAAATACGAATGTTCACTTGAAGGGTACTGACAAGTACCATCCGTCATTGCAGGGCTATATAAGCCCTTACATTTCTACTCTCGTGGGCTAGTACTGTCGTAATCACGAATAGTGTCGCGTCGTGCTGCATCTCGGAAGTCAACTACCAGTGAGATCGGACGTTCGTTCCTTTTGAATCAAAGTTTAACCGTACAGATTCCGCGAGTTCGGTCTAAAATCTGTTAGGCAGTGACAAGGTTGCTCCGAGTCCCCCGCATTGCCGGTACGTCAACACCGTGCGTCTTAGCTTAGGTAATATCACCTTTCAATTTCTTTCCTATTCTAAATTCAGTTCATTCGCGACACAAGTACACTTGTAGAACGAAACTCTATAGTAAGAATATATTTGTCTTCTTTGATAATTAACTCAAATTCATTAAACCCATAATTATCGTCCAATATCCTAACCAAGTGATTGAACGTCCCCACATGATACATTCTTACCGCTCGGATTGTATCAATTAAATTATACTAGTTACGAGGCTTACTAATTATCCTAGCAATTCCCTGATTAACCATCAGGCTCTTTCGCGACATTCCAATTGTCCGAACAGAGATTTATCCAACCTAGCGGCTCCCCAGTTTTGCATTGGGTTCGTCCTCATCCTAACAGCTCCCTGATTTCGCATCAGGTTCGTCTGTGCTATTATACAACCTCCTAGCAGCTCCCCGGTTTTGCATCGGGTTCGTCTGCGTTTGACTCCATTCCTAGAGGCTCCCTGACTTCGCGTCAGGTTCGTCCTCGCTGTCAATAATCCTAGGGGCTCCTCAATTTCGCATTGGGTTCGTCCGCGTTCCTTAACTAACAAATTTATATCATATTCATAGGGTAATAACCCTTCGCCGGCCACTCGTGCTGCTCGCGGCCCTGGCTCGTAACACAGTGCAAATAACTTTGTCTAATCGGATTTTACTAGAATTGATTTTAAACTTTCTCTTCAAAATAGATCAGTCGAATTTCTGTTTTATTTTACAACTTTTCACTTAGCTAATTTTTTTCCGGCTACTTGTATTTGCATTTTAAACACTATTGTCTATCTAGATTTTACTAAAATTGATTTTAAACTTTATGTTCAAAATAGATCAAACTCGAGGTCCTAATTTGTTTTTAAACTTTTGCCTTTCTAATTTTTGGTTACTTATTTGTGATCACAATGTAACCAACTTTGCCTAATTGGATTTTACTAAAATTGGTTTTAATTTTTTTCTTCGAAAATAGCTATTGATCTAGATCAGTCGCATTTCTGCTTTACTTTACATCTAATTTTTGGTAGCCTACTTGTGTTTGCTTTTTTAGATAATATTGCCTAACTAGATTTTACTCCCATTGATTTTAAATTTTATTTTCAAAATAGACCAAAGTCGGATTCCTACTCTATATTTAAGCTTTTACCTGTCTACTTTTTGGTTACTTGCTTGTGACAGCATTGTAAATAATATTGTCTAACTGGATTTTAGTGAATTTATTTTAGATTTTATTTTCAGAGTAGCGAGATCCCAGTCGAATTCCTACTTTATTTTAGACTTTTACCTGTCTACTTTTTGGTTACTTTCTTGTGATCACAGCGTAGATATCTTTGCCTAATTAGGTTTTACTAAAATTGATTTTGAATTTTATTCAGTCGCAATTCTGCTTTATTTTACAATTTTCTAATAATTTTTTTTTTATTTGGTAGCCTACTTGTATTTGCTTTTAAATAGCATTGCCTAACTACATTTTATTATAATTAATTTTGAATTTTATTTCCAAAATACATCACAGCCGAATTCCTACTCTATATTTAAGCTTTTACCTGCCCAATTTTTGGTTACCTACTTGCAGTCGCAATGTAAATAACTTTGTCTAATCAGATTTTACTAAAATTGATTTTAAACTTTCTCTTCAAAATAGATCAGTCGACTTACTGTTTTCTTTTACAACTTCTCACCTAGCTAATTTTCGGTAGCCTACTTGTAGTTGCATTTTAAATCCTATTGTCTAACTAGATTTTACTAAAATTCATTTTAAATTTTATTTTCAAGATAGAGCAAAGTCGAATTCCTACCCTATATTCAAGCTTTTTACCTGTCTAATTTTTGATTACTTATTTGCTATCACAGTTGTTACGGATGACGAACAGGTGTTCAATATCATCTCTGGCAGAAACCGTCCTAGATAAACGAACAGAGCTACCCTAGATAAATCTACATAATTGTTTAGGTTAGTTTAGGGCCCAAACGTACGCACGACCAACTGGTCGTTGACAAAATACGAATGTTCACTTGAAGGGTACTGACAAGTACCATCCGTCATTGCAGGGCTATATAAGCCCTTACATTTCTACTCTCGTGGGCTAGTACTGTCGTAATCACGAATAGTGTCGCGTCGTGCTGCATCTCGGAAGTCAACTACCAGTGAGATCGGACGTTCGTTCCTTTTGAATCAAAGTTTAACCGTACAGATTCCGCGAGTTCGGTCTAAAATCTGTTAGGCAGTGACAAGGTTGCTCCGAGTCCCCCGCATTGCCGGTGCGTCAACACCGTGCGTCTTAGCTTAGGTAATATCACCTTTCAATTTCTTTCCTATTCTAAATTCAGTTCATTCGCGACACAAGTACACTTGTAGAACGAAACTCTATAGTAAGAATATATTTGTCTTCTTTGATAATTAACTCAAATTCATTAAACCCATAATTATCGTCCAATATCCTAACCAAGTGATTGAACGTCCCCACATGATACATTCTTACCGCTCGGATTGTATCAATTAAATTATACTAGTTACGAGGCTTACTAATTATCCTAGCAATTCCCTGATTAACCATCAGGCTCTTTCGCGACATTCCAATTGTCCGAACAGAGATTTATCCAACCTAGCGGCTCCCCAGTTTTGCATTGGGTTCGTCCTCATCCTAACAGCTCCCTGATTTCGCATCAGGTTCGTCTGTGCTATTATACAACCTCCTAGCAGCTCCCCGGTTTTGCATCGGGTTCGTCTGCGTTTGACTCCATTCCTAGAGGCTCCCTGACTTCGCGTCAGGTTCGTCCTCGCTGTCAATAATCCTAGCGGCTCCTCAATTTCGCATTGGGTTCGTCCGCGTTCCTTAACTAACAAATTTATATCATATTCCTAGGGTAATAACCCTTCGCCGGCCACTCGTGCTGCTCGAGGCCCTGGCTCGTAACACAGTGCAAATAACTTTGTCTAATCAGATTTTACTAAAATTGATTTTAAACTTTCTCTTCAAAATAGATCAGTCGAATTTCTGTTTTATTTTACAACTTTTCACTTAGCTAATTTTTGGTCGGCTACTTGTATTTGCATTTTAAACACTATTGTCTATCTAGATTTTACTAAAAATTGATTTTAAACTTTATGTTCAAAATAGATCAAACTCGAGGTCCTAATTTGTTTTTAAACTTTTGCCTTTCTAATTTTTGGTTACTTATTTGTGATCACAATGTAACCAACTTTGCCTAATTGGATTTTACTAAAATTGGTTTTAATTTTTTTCTTCGAAAATAGCTATTGATCTAGATCAGTCGCATTTCTGCTTTACTTTACATCTAATTTTTGGTAGCCTACTTGTATTTGCTTTTTTAGATAATATTGCCTAACTAGATTTTACTACCATTGATTTTAAATTTTATTTTCAAAATAGACCAAAGTCGGATTCCTACTCTATATTTAAGCTTTTACCTGTCTACTTTTTGGTTACTTGCTTGTGACAGCATTGTAAATAATATTGTCTAACTGGATATTAGAGAATTTATTTTAGATTTTATTTTCAAAGTAGAGAGATCCCAGTCGAATTCCTACATTATTTTAGACTTTTACCTGTCTACTTTTTGGTTACTTTCTTGTGATCACAGCGTAGATATCTTTGCCTAATTAGGTTTTACTAAAATTGATTTTGAATTTTATTCAGTCGCAATTCTGCTTTATTTTACAATTTTTTAATAATTTTTTTTTTTATTTGGTAGCTGTCTGAGATCGGACCGATGCAATAGGATCGCTAGTGGGTGGAAGAAATGAACACTGTAGTAAACTCACGATGAAACATATATTAGCGTAAAGGTATGACACGGTATAAATGTCTGTGGCGAATAACTCAATCGACAGTAAACGGTGGATGACGAGTAACACTGTGGACATCCCGAGTTCACGATCGATGGTTCAGTTGCGTAACGGTGAGATGATATAGCGCGTTCTTGTTGTGTACGCGGATGCCGTGGTACCCAAAAACGACTGTGTACATCGATGTCGCCCGACCGTTACCGTCGTCTCACGCCCGAAATCACCTGTTCATTGCGCGTGGTGGGGACGCTGAGACGACGGTAACCGACGCTTGTCGAGACGCCGGTTCGGCGGATCGGCTCTGTGACGGGTGGCCGGAACATTCTCCCCCCCCTTGCCGTGACGTTGTGTCGGCAATGACCGCGGGTCGGCTAGTTGCATGCCGTAGGGCATGACGCGGTTTGTTTGGTTTCGACCGGCAGTCGGCACAATTTGACGATCGGCCGTTTGAGTGTCGTAGTCGCGGTCCGGACAGTGACGACGCGGGTTACATCGTCTTTGCCGGGATGGAGATCGGTGACGCGCGCGAGCGGCCATTTGGCCGGGGGAGTTCGTTCGTCTCGTACGAGGACGAGATCACCGTTTCGAAATGGCTCCGACTTCGAGTGCCATTTTGACGCGGCCTGGAGTTGCTGCAGGTATTCTTTGGACCACCGCGACCAGAAGTGGTCAAGCATTTGGCGCAGCAGTTGCCATCGCGACAATCGGGAGCGAGGAGTGTCAGTGAAGTTCGGTTCCGGAATGACATTGAGTGCGTCGCCGATCAGGAAATGACCCGGGGTTAGCGCAGACAGGTCGGAAGAGTCGTCGGACAACGGACAGATCGGTCGCGAGTTGAGTGCCGCTTCGATTTGTGCGAGCAGTGTCGCGTATTCCTCGAAAGTGAGTGGGGATTCTCCTATGACGCGGCGCAAGTGAAATTTGGTGGATTTTACAGCGGCCTCCCATTTACCGCCGAAGTGTGGGGCGGAGGGAGGATTGAATCGCCACTGTGTTCCGAGGTTCGCGAGACTGCTCGCGATCGCTTGCGCTTCCTGCGAAGCGCGGTTGAACATTCGACGCAGCTCGGCGTCCGCCCCGACGAAGTTCGTGCCGCAGTCGCTCGTAAGTGTACTGCAGATGCCGCGCCGTCCCGTGAATCGTTTGTAGGCAGCTATAAACGCGTCTGCCGAGTAGTCTGAAGCGAACTCGAGGTGCACCGCGCCGGTGGCCATACACACGAAGACAACGAGGTAGCCTTTGAATGTCTTGGCTCCGCGTCCACGCGTCGTTTTCCACTGAAACGGACCCGCGTAATCTACACCGGAGTTTACGAATGCTCGTGCGGGAGTGATGCGTCGCGCCGGGAGCTGTCCCATCACCTGCGAACACTGACGAGCGCTGTGGCGAGCGCACGTTACGCATTGCTTGATGAAGGATCGTACTGGCTGTCGACCACCGACAATCCAATACGACTGCCTGACCGTCGACAGTGTGAGCTGCGTGCCAGCGTGCAACGTTCGCAAGTGAGCTTGTGCGATTACGAGCGAAGTGAAGGGAGAGGATCGCGGCAAGATGATCGGATGTTTTTGATCCGCGTCGAGGAGGGAGTGCTGGAGGCGCCCTCCCACGCGTAAGATGCCGTGGGCGTCCGCGAAGGGCATCAACTTGGCGAGAGGACTCGCGTTCGGTAGCGCGACACCGCGGTGGACGGCCTGACTTTCACGTGAGAAGTGAGCTTCCTGCGTTTGTCGAATCCAGAATAGACGAGCCTGTTCGAGTTCGGTTGTCGTGATGGAGTCTACCGGGCCGCGATCCACTCGTTTCACCTTCATTCGTCGCACCGCTCGAATGCACAACGACGTAATGCGTAGTAGTCGCGTTAGGGACGAGTAGCGGTCGATTAACGTCCACGAAGGAGCGGACGCTGCGTGTAGTGTGAGCGGTTTTTCGGGCCGTTTCTCGACGTCGATACCGGGTTCCGGAGATAGGGTCTCCGTGGGCCAGGCGGGGGAGAACTCTTGCAACCACCCAGGCCCCCGCCACCAGATGGAATCAAGCAACACCAGCGGTGAGACTCCACGGGATGCTAGGTCCGCCGGGTTTCATGTCCCAGGGACGTGGTGCCAGTACGCGTGCGGTGCGAGTCTATGGATGTCCGCGACGCGATTCCGAACGAAGTCTTTCCACCTGGAGGGGGGGCTGCGAATCCACGCGAGGGCCACGGCCGAATCCGTCCACAGATGCGTTGGTATTGTTTCGATGTCTAGCGCGGCGCGAATGTGCGCGACTTGTTTAGCGAGGAGAAGCGCGGCCGACAGCTCGAGACGCGGGATGGTTATTGGCTTAATGGGCGCGACTCTGGACTTAGCGGAAAGGAGAGTTACGCGGAACGTGTCGTCGTCGTTCCTGACCCGCATGTAGATAGCGACGCCCATCGCGTGCGTGGACGCATCGGCGAATCCGTGGAGCTCGATGCCGCGATCAGGGTCGAGTTGGCCGACCCATCGAGTCAGGGTCAGACAGCGAATTTCCGTCAAATCGCTGCAGAATTGCTCCCAGCGACGCGAGAACTCAGCCGGGAGAGCATCGTCCCATCCCGTTTTCTGCGTCCATAACTCCTGCATGAGAATTTTGCCCTGCACGGTGACGGGCGTGAGCCATCCTAACGGATCGAATAATTGTGAGATCGTGGACAGCACTCCGCGCTTGGAACTGTTAGCGGTCGAGGGTGCCTGAAATGAGAACGCGAATGTATCGGAGTCGGTGTTCCACGCGACACCGAGGGCGCGATGCGGGGCGTCGATGGACAATGTTCTCCCGTCTGACGACTCGAGACGCCTCTCTTCCGCGGGGATTAACTCATCGCAGTTGGCGACCCACTTTTTTAGCGCGAATCCCCCGGCTTTCAGGAGACCCTGTAGTTGACGAACTTTCTCCTGGGCCGTCTGTAGATCGTTCGCGCCAGAGAGTATGTCGTCAACGTATGTTTCCCGTACGAGAACGTCCCTAGCTAGCGGAAAGTTGTCGCCTTCGTCGCTGGCTAACTGGTGCATGCACCGTATCGCGAGGAACGGGGCGCACGCGAGGCCGTAGGTAACGGTGGTAAGCGCGTACTCTTGTACCGGTACCGAGACATCGGGACGCCAGACGATTCGCTGGAAGATCTGGTCGCTTTCGTGAACGCGGATTTGACGGTACATTTTCTCCACGTCTGCGGAGAACGCGAAGCGGAATCTGCGCCACCGGAGGATAATGTCGGCCAAGTCCGTCTGCAGTTTCGGGCCAACGTGCAGACAGTCGTTTAGGGACGTACCGGACGTCGTGCGATGTGATCCGTTGAATACTACGCGGATCTTTGCCGAGTCGCCTGTCCCGCGGAGGACTCCGTGATGCGGTAGGACGTAAGACGCGGTCGTCGCTCGATTTTCGCTCTCGGTTAACATACGCATGTGGCCCAGGTGCTCATATTCGGTGAGGAACGCGGCGTATTTGTCGCGGAATTGCGGACGCGACGCGAGAGTTTTTTCGCTGCGCCGTAGTATTTGGAGAGCCGACGATCGCGAGTCTCCGAGTTCAGCGGCGCTTTTCGCGAATGGCAGGCGCACAACGTATCGCCCGGTATCGTCGCGGGAGTGTGTGGTACGGAAATGGTTCTCACATTGCCGCTCGGAGTCAGTCAGCGTCGTGGCGGGCAGAGCATTTGGCTCTTCCTGGACCCAGAATTTTTGGACGAGCTCGTAAAGGTCCCGGTCGATGCCGCATTGGAAGCTGGAGATCCCATTCGACGCCTTGTGGGTGCGGACGGTGGACGCCGGACCGGAAATGACCCATCCCAACGTGGTGAGCTGGGCCACTGGAGAGTCGTCGTCACCGCGCCTAATGTCGGGCCGAATGATGCGGCTGTAGACATCGACGCCGATGACCATGTCGATTGGTTGCGGGTCCAGGTAAGATGGGTCGGCTAATTGCAACCCTTGGATATGATCCCAGCTTGCGTGCGGACTGGTCGCGGCTGGTGCATAATGGGTCAGCTCGGGTAAAATAAATGCTTTCACTTCGCAGGTGTACGTCTGGGTGAGCGACGATATGACGAATGTGGAGACGCCCCGTGTCGTCACAGTATGACCTGCACCGATTCCGTAAATGGGCATGCGTGCATGCTGCCGAGGAAGACGCAGCCGTTGGCATATGGACTCCTTAATGAAGGAAACCTCAGATCCCTGATCGAGCAGCACGCGGGCACGGATGTTGTCTCCGTTGGTGGAAAGTATGGTCACGAGCGCAGTGGCCAATATCATCGGGCGGCGCGACAACACCGGGAGCGAGGCTGGCATGACGTGGTGAGCCGCAGCTGGCGGAGCCTCGACTATCGGTTCGGATTCTGAAGATGACGAGGACGCTGCAGAGGAGATGGAAGCATCGTGTAACGACGTGTGATGTCGCGAAGCGCATTTCATGCACGTCGTAGTGTGGCGGCAGACCTTGATTGGGTGGTTCCCCAAGCAGTTGTAGCAGCGGCGATGTTGCGTTACTAGCTGCTTGCGTTGCTCAGGCGTCTTTGCCAGGTATTGAGCGCATCTTCCGAGGTAGTGGTCTGCGCAGCATAGAATGCAGCGGTTCTGAGACGCGATGGTCGCGTGTGATTGAGCGCCGGGTGCTCGGGATTTTGAAACCGAGGTAACCGGTTTCGTACTCTCAACCTTGGCTAACGCGCGAATGCGGTGCTCGAGGAAGGTGTCCAGTACTGAGAATTCCGGATAATCTGAGTTGTCTGCGATTTGCAACTCCCATGCTTTGAGCGTCTCCGGGTCCAGTCGTTGAGTGACCCAGTAGATGATGAATGGACCCCAATGTTGCACTTGGCACTTCAACACTTCGAGCGCGTTTAACACTTGCTTAACGGTGCCGCGGATTCGTTTGAGCTCCGCCGCGGATTCTGACGTCGCTGCGGGGAGCGAAAACAGCGTGCCGAGCAGGTTGTCGACAAGGACACGAGTATTCTCGTACTGACCAACGATGAGTTGCCACGCCCGATCGAAATGCGCACCGTCGACTGGGAGATTCCTGATGAGATCGAGCGCTTCGCCGTGGACGCTCAGAAGGAGGTAATGGAACTTCTCGGTGGAGGACAGGCTGTCGTTGGACAAAACAAGGGACGCGAACAACGCCTTGAAGAGTGGCCAGTCCTGGTAGTCTCCGGAGAACGTTGGGACGTCCAAACGGCGGAGCTTGGCCGACGAGGCAGGCTGTGATTGGTCTCGATGATTGCCGTGAGACTTTTCGGTGGATGCAGGTGGACGAGGTGTTAATTCGGCCAGCATGTTGCACAGTACAGCTTGGGTGTCGACGACCAAATCCTCAGTCGTGTGACGGAGACCGCCAACGTAGTAGTCATGCTTACGTGCTTCGGGGGTGCATAAGTCCTGGAGTTTCACGTGATTTGCGCGGAACTCGTCCCAATTGCGGAGGAGTGTGTCTAGCCGAGCTTGTACATAGGATTCCGTGATGTTGGCTGCACCCTTCTTCTTTACATTGACCAGAACGCGACTGATGGCATGATGCAAGTCGAATTGCAAGGCGAACAGCGATTCGGCCGTTGACATTTGAACCGGCGGTGGCGGAGACGAGCGGGAGGTTACTCGAAATGCGCGCACAAAACACCGTACACACGCGAGCGGGCGCGAAAGGTCACAGCGCGATTCGAATCTAACGGCCGTTAACTGTACGCGGCACGTACCGGTGCACACGGGTCTAAGGCAGCGGTTTCACGAAGTTCACTAAATACACCCACTGTTGATCTTTGATCGATATATGAAGCCGCCGATCTATCCGGCTCGAAGGACCAAAAAATGTCTGAGATCGGACCGATGCAATAGGATCGCTAGTGGGTGGAAGAAATGAACACTGTAGTAAACTCACGATGAAACATATATTAGCGTAAAGGTATGACACGGTATAAATGTCTGTGGCGAATAACTCAATCGACAGTAAACGGTGGATGACGAGTAACACTGTGGACATCCCGAGTTCACGATCGATGGTTCAGTTGCGTAACGGTGAGATGATATAGCGCGTTCTTGTTGTGTACGCGGATGCCGTGGTACCCAAAAACGACTGTGTACATCGATGTCGCCCGACCGTTACCGTCGTCTCACGCCCGAAATCACCTGTTCATTGCGCGTGGTGGGGACGCTGAGACGACGGTAACCGACGCTTGTCGAGACGCCGGTTCGGCGGATCGGCTCTGTGACGGGTGGCCGGAACAGTAGCCTACTTGTATTTGCTTTTAAATAGTATTGCCTAACTACATTTTATTATAATTAATTTTGAATTTTATTTCCAAAATAGATCAAAGCCGAATTCCTACTCTATATTTAAGCTTTTACCTGTCCAATTTTTGGTTACCTACTTGCAGTCGCAATGTAAATAACTTTGTCTAATCAGATTTTACTAAAATTGATTTTAAACTTTCTCTTCAAAATAGATCAGTCGACTTACTGTTGTATTTTACAACATCTCACCTAGCTAATTTTTGGTAGCCTACTTGTATTTGCATTTTAGGCACTATTGTGTATCTAGATTTTACTAAAAATTGATTCTCAATTTTATTTTCAAAATAAATTACAGTCGAAATCCCAATTTGTTTTTAACTTTTGCGTTTCTAATTTTTGGTTACTTACTTGTGATCACAGTGTAAATTACTTTGTCTAATCAGATTTTTCTAAAATCGAATTTAAAATTTCTCTTCAAAATAGATCCGTTGACTTACTGTTTTCTTTTACAACTTCTCACCTAGCTAATTTTCGGTAGCCTACTTGTAGTTGCATTTTAAATCCTATTGTCTAACTAGATTTTACTAAAATTCATTTTAAATTTTATTTTCAAGATAGAGCAAAGTCGAATTCCTACCCTATATTCAAGCTTTTTACCTGTCTAATTTTTGATTACTTATTTGCTATCACAGTTGTTACGGATGACGAACAGGTGTTCAATATCATCTCTGGCAGAAACCGTCCTAGATAAACGAACAGAGCTACCCTAGATAAATCTACATAATTGTTTAGGTTAGTTTAGGGCCCAAACGTACGCACGACCAACTGGTCGTTGACAAAATACGAATGTTCACTTGAAGGGTACTGACAAGTACCATCCGTCATTGCAGGGCTATATAAGCCCTTACATTTCTACTCTCGTGGGCTAGTACTGTCGTAATCACGAATAGTGTCGCGTCGTGCTGCATCTCGGAAGTCAACTACCAGTGAGATCGGACGTTCGTTCCTTTTGAATCAAAGTTTAACCGTACAGATTCCGCGAGTTCGGTCTAAAATCTGTTAGGCAGTGACAAGGTTGCTCCGAGTCCCCCGCATTGCCGGTGCGTCAACACCGTGCGTCTTAGCTTAGGTAATATCACCTTTCAATTTCTTTCCTATTCTAAATTCAGTTCATTCGCGACACAAGTACACTTGTAGAACGAAACTCTATAGTAAGAATATATTTGTCTTCTTTGATAATTAACTCAAATTCATTAAACCCATAATTATCGTCCAATATCCTAACCAAGTGATTGAACGTCCCCACATGATACATTCTTACCGCTCGGATTGTATCAATTAAATTATACTAGTTACGAGGCTTACTAATTATCCTAGCAATTCCCTGATTAACCATCAGGCTCTTTCGCGACATTCCAATTGTCCGAACAGAGATTTATCCAACCTAGCGGCTCCCCAGTTTTGCATTGGGTTCGTCCTCATCCTAACAGCTCCCTGATTTCGCATCAGGTTCGTCTGTGCTATTATACAACCTCCTAGCAGCTCCCCGGTTTTGCATCGGGTTCGTCTGCGTTTGACTCCATTCCTAGAGGCTCCCTGACTTCGCGTCAGGTTCGTCCTCGCTGTCAATAATCCTAGCGGCTCCTCAATTTCGCATTGGGTTCGTCCGCGTTCCTTAACTAACAAATTTATATCATATTCCTAGGGTAATAACCCTTCGCCGGCCACTCGTGCTGCTCGAGGCCCTGGCTCGTAACACAGTGCAAATAACTTTGTCTAATCAGATTTTACTAAAATTGATTTTAAACTTTCTCTTCAAAATAGATCAGTCGAATTTCTGTTTTATTTTACAACTTTTCACTTAGCTAATTTTTGGTCGGCTACTTGTATTTGCATTTTAAACACTATTGTCTATCTAGATTTTACTAAAAATTGATTTTAAACTTTATGTTCAAAATAGATCAAACTCGAGGTCCTAATTTGTTTTTAAACTTTTGCATTTCTAATTTTTGGTTACTTATTTGTGATCACAATGTAACCAACTTTGCCTAATTGGATTTTACTAAAATTGGTTTTAATTTTTTTCTTCGAAAATAGCTATTGATCTAGATCAGTCGCATTTCTGCTTTACTTTACATCTAATTTTTGGTAGCCTACTTGTATTTGCTTTTTTAGATAATATTGCCTAACTAGATTTTACTCCCATTGATTTTAAATTTTATTTTCAAAATAGACCAAAGTCGGATTCCTACTCTATATTTAAGCTTTTACCTGTCTACTTTTTGGTTACTTGCTTGTGACAGCATTGTAAATAATATTGTCTAACTGGATTTTAGAGAATTTATTTTAGATTTTATTTTCAAAGTAGAGAGATCCCAGTCGAATTCCTACATTATTTTAGACTTTTACCTGTCTACTTTTTGGTTACTTTCTTGTGATCACAGCGTAGATATCTTTGCCTAATTAGGTTTTACTAAAATTGATTTTGAATTTTATTCAGTCGCAATTCTGCTTTATTTTACAATTTTTTAATAATTTTTTTTTTTATTTGGTAGCCTACTTGTATTTGCTTTTAAATAGTATTGCCTAACTACATTTTATTATAATTAATTTTGAATTTTATTTCCAAAATACATCAAAGCCGAATTCCTACTCTATATTTAAGCTTTTACCTGTCCAATTTTTGGTTACCTACTTGCAGTCGCAATGTAAATAACTTTGTCTAATCAGATTTTACTAAAATTGAATTTAAACTTTCTCTTCAAAATAGATCAGTCGACTTACTGTTGTATTTTACAACATCTCACCTAGCTAATTTTTGGTAGCCTACTTGTATTTGCATTTTAGGCACTATTGTGTATCTAGATTTTACTAAAAATTGATTCTCAATTTTATTTTCAAAATAAATTACAGTCGAAATCCCAATTTGTTTTTAACTTTTGCGTTTCTAATTTTTGGTTACTTACTTGTGATCACAGTGTAAATTACTTTGTCTAATCAGATTTTTCTAAAATCGAATTTAAAATTTCTCTTCAAAATAGATCCGTTGACTTACTGTTTTCTTTTACAACTTCTCACCTAGCTAATTTTCGGTAGCCTACTTGTAGTTGCATTTTAAATCCTATTATCTAACTAGATTTTACTAAAATTCATTTTAAATTTTATTTTCAAGATAGAGCAAAGTCGAATTCCTACCCTATATTCAAGCTTTTTACCTGTCTAATTTTTGATTACATATTTGCTATCACAGTTGTTACGGATGACGAACAGGTGTTCAATATCATCTCTTGCAGAAACCGTCCTAGATAAACGAACAGAGCTACACTAGATAAATCTACATAATTGTTTAGGTTAGTTTAGGGCCCAAACGTACGCACGACCAACTGGTCGTTGACAAAATACGAATGTTCACTTGAAGGGTACTGACAAGTACCATCCGTCATTGCAGGACTATATAAGCCCTTACATTTCTACTCTCGTGGGCTAGTACTGTCGTAATCACGAATAGTGTCGCGTCGTGCTGCATCTCGGAAGTCAACTACCAGTGAGATCGGACGTTCGTTCCTTTTGAATCAAAGTTTAACCGTACAGATTCCGCGAGTTCGGTCTAAAATCTGTTAGGCAGTGACAAGGTTGCTCCGAGTCCCCCGCATTGCCGGTGCGTCAACACCGTGCGTCTTAGCTTAGGTAATATCACCTTTCAATTTCTTTCCTATTCTAAATTCAGTTCATTCGCGACACAAGTACACTTGTAGAACGAAACTCTATAGTAAGAATATATTTGTCTTCTTTGATAATTAACTCAAATTCATTAAACCCATAATTATCGTCCAATATCCTAACCAAGTGATTGAACGTCCCCACATGATACATTCTTACCGCTCGGATTGTATCAATTAAATTATACTAGTTACGAGGCTTACTAATTATCCTAGCAATTCCCTGATTAACCATCAGGCTCTTTCGCGACATTCCAATTGTCCGAACAGAGATTTATCCAACCTAGCGGCTCCCCAGTTTTGCATTGGGTTCGTCCTCATCCTAACAGCTCCCTGATTTCGCATCAGGTTCGTCTGTGCTATTATACAACCTCCTAGCAGCTCCCCGGTTTTGCATCGGGTTCGTCTGCGTTTGACTCCATTCCTAGAGGCTCCCTGACTTCGCGTCAGGTTCGTCCTCGCTGTCAATAATCCTAGCGGCTCCTCAATTTCGCATTGGGTTCGTCCACGTTCCTTAACTAACAAATTTATATCATATTCCTAGGGTAATAACCCTTCGCCGGCCACTCGTGCTGCTCGCGGCCCTGGCTCGTAACACAGTACAAATAACTTTGTCTAATCAGATTTTACTAAAATTGATTTTAAACTTTCTCTTCAAAATAGATCAGTCGAATTTCTGTTTTATTTTACAACTTTTCACTTAGCTAATTTTTGGTCGGCTACTTGTATTTGCATTTTAAACACTATTGTCTATCTAGATTTTACTAAAAATTGATTTTAAACTTTATGTTCAAAATAGATCAAACTCGAGGTCCTAATTTGTTTTTAAACTTTTGCCTTTCTAATTTTTGGTTACTTATTTGTGATCACAATGTAACCAACTTTGCCTAATTGGATTTTACTAAAATTGGTTTTAATTTTTTTCTTCGAAAATAGCTATTGATCTAGATCAGTCGCATTTCTGCTTTACTTTACATCTAATTTTTGGTAGCCTACTTGTATTTGCTTTTTTAGATAATATTGCCTAACTAGATTTTACTACCATTGATTTTAAATTTTATTTTCAAAATAGACCAAAGTCGGATTCCTACTCTATATTTAAGCTTTTACCTGTCTACTTTTTGGTTACTTGCTTGTGACAGCATTGTAAATAATATTGTCTAACTGGATATTAGAGAATTTATTTTAGATTTTATTTTCAAAGTAGAGAGATCCCAGTCGAATTCCTACATTATTTTAGACTTTTACCTGTCTACTTTTTGGTTACTTTCTTGTGATCACAGCGTAGATATCTTTGCCTAATTAGGTTTTACTAAAATTGATTTTGAATTTTATTCAGTCGCAATTCTGCTTTATTTTACAATTTTTTAATAATTTTTTTTTTTATTTGGTAGCCTACTTGTATTTGCTTTTAAATAGTATTGCCTAACTACATTTTATTATAATTAATTTTGAATTTTATTTCCAAAATAGATCAAAGCCGAATTCCTACTCTATATTTAAGCTTTTACCTGTCCAATTTTTGGTTACCTACTTGCAGTCGCAATGTAAATAACTTTGTCTAATCAGATTTTACTAAAATTGATTTTAAACTTTCTCTTCAAAATAGATCAGTCGACTTACTGTTGTATTTTACAACATCTCACCTAGCTAATTTTTGGTAGCCTACTTGTATTTGCATTTTAGGCACTATTGTGTATCTAGATTTTACTAAAAATTGATTCTCAATTTTATTTTCAAAATAAATTACAGTCGAAATCCCAATTTGTTTTTAACTTTTGCGTTTCTAATTTTTGGTTACTTACTTGTGATCACAGTGTAAATTACTTTGTCTAATCAGATTTTTCTAAAATCGAATTTAAAATTTCTCTTCAAAATAGATCCGTTGACTTACTGTTTTCTTTTACAACTTCTCACCTAGCTAATTTTCGGTAGCCTACTTGTAGTTGCATTTTAAATCCTATTGTCTAACTAGATTTTACTAAAATTCATTTTAAATTTTATTTTCAAGATAGAGCAAAGTCGAATTCCTACCCTATATTCAAGCTTTTTACCTGTCTAATTTTTGATTACTTATTTGCTATCACAGTTGTTACGGATGACGAACAGGTGTTCAATATCATCTCTGGCAGAAACCGTCCTAGATAAACGAACAGAGCTACCCTAGATAAATCTACATAATTGTTTAGGTTAGTTTAGGGCCCAAACGTACGCACGACCAACTGGTCGTTGACAAAATACGAATGTTCACTTGAAGGGTACTGACAAGTACCATCCGTCATTGCAGGGCTATATAAGCCCTTACATTTCTACTCTCGTGGGCTAGTACTGTCGTAATCACGAATAGTGTCGCGTCGTGCTGCATCTCGGAAGTCAACTACCAGTGAGATCGGACGTTCGTTCCTTTTGAATCAAAGTTTAACCGTACAGATTCCGCGAGTTCGGTCTAAAATCTGTTAGGCAGTGACAAGGTTGCTCCGAGTCCCCCGCATTGCCGGTGCGTCAACACCGTGCGTCTTAGCTTAGGTAATATCACCTTTCAATTTCTTTCCTATTCTAAATCCAGTTCATTCGCGACACAAGTACACTTGTAGAACGAAACTCTATAGTAAGAATATATTTGTCTTCTTTGATAATTAGCTCAAATTCATTAAACCCATAATTATCGTCCAATATCCTAACCAAGTGATTAAACGTCCCCACATGATACATTCTTACCGCTCGAATTGTATCAATTAAATTATACTAGTTACGAGGCTTACTAATTATCCTAGCAATTCCCTGATTAACCATCAGGCTCTTTCGCGACATTCCAATTGTCCGAACAGAGATTTATCCAACCTAGCGGCTCCCCAGTTTTGCATTGGGTTCGTCCTCATCCTAACAGCTCCCTGATTTCGCATCAGGTTCGTCTGTGCTATTATACAACCTCCTAGCAGCTCCCCGGTTTTGCATCGGGTTCGTCTGCGTTTGACTCCATTCCTAGAGGCTCCCTGACTTCGCGTCAGGTTCGTCCTCGCTGTCAATAATCCTAGCGGCTCCTCAATTTCGCATTGGGTTCGTCCGCGTTCCTTAACTAACAAATTTATATCATATTCCTAGGGTAATAACCCTTCGCCGGCCACTCGTGCTGCTCGCGGCCCTGGCTCGTAACACAGTGCAAATAACTTTGTCTAATCGGATTTTACTAGAATTGATTTTAAACTTTCTCTTCAAAATAGATCAGTCGAATTTCTGTTTTATTTTACAACTTTTCACTTAGCTAATTTTTGGCCGGCTACTTGTATTTGCATTTTAAACACTATTGTCTATCTAGATTTTACTAAAATTGATTTTAAACTTTATGTTCAAAATAGATCAAACTCGAGGTCCTAATTTGTTTTTAAACTTTTGCCTTTCTAATTTTTGGTTACTTATTTGTGATCACAATGTAACCAACTTTGCCTAATTGGATTTTACTAAAATTGGTTTTAATTTTTTTCTTTGAAAATAGCTATTGATCTAGATCAGTCGCATTTCTGCTTTACTTTACATCTAATTTTTGGTAGCCTACTTGTATTTGCTTTTTTAGATAATATTGCCTAACTAGATTTTACTCCCATTGATTTTAAATTTTATTTTCAAAATAGACCAAAGTCGGATTCCTACTCTATATTTAAGCTTTTACCTGTCTACTTTTTGGTTACTTGCTTGTGACAGCATTGTAAATAATATTGTCTAACTGGATTTTAGTGAATTTATTTTAGATTTTATTTTCAAAGTAGAGAGATCCCAGTCGAATTCCTACATTATTTTAGACTTTTACCTGTCTACTTTTTGGTTACTTTCTTGTGATCACAGCGTAGATATCTTTGCCTAATTAGGTTTTACTAAAATTGATTTTGAATTTTATTCAGTCGCAATTCTGCTTTATTTTACAATTTTCTAATAATTTTTTTTTTATTTGGTAGCCTACTTGTATTTGCTTTTAAATAGCATTGCCTAACTACATTTTATTATAATTAATTTTGAATTTTATTTCCAAAATACATCAAAGCCGAATTCCTACTCTATATTTAAGCTTTTACCTGTCCAATTTTTGGTTACCTACTTGCAGTCGCAATGTAAATAACTTTGTCTAATCAGATTTTACTAAAATTGATTTTAAACTTTCTCTTCAAAATAGATCAGTCGACTTACTGTTGTATTTTACAACATCTTACCTAGCTAATTTTTGGTAGCCTACTTGTATTTGCATTTTAGGCACTATTGTGTATCTAGATTTTACTAAAAATTGATTCTCAATTTTATTTTCAAAATAAATTATAGTCGAAATCCCAGTTTGTTTTTAACTTATGCGTTTCTAATTTTTGGTTACTTACTTGTGATCACAGTGTAAATTACTTTGTCTAATCAGATTTTTCTAAAATCGAATTTAAAATTTCTCTTCAAAATAGATCCGTTGACTTACTGTTTTCTTTTACAACTTCTCACCTAGCTAATTTTCGGTAGCCTACTTGTAGTTGCATTTTAAATCCTATTGTCTAACTAGATTTTACTAAAATTCATTTTAAATTTTATTTTCAAGATAGAGCAAAGTCGAATTCCTACCCTATATTCAAGCTTTTTACCTGTCTAATTTTTGATTACTTATTTGCTATCACAGTTGTTACGGATGACGAACAGGTGTTCAATATCATCTCTGGCAGAAACCGTCCTAGATAAACGAACAGAGCTACCCTAGATAAATCTACATAATTGTTTAGGTTAGTTTAGGGCCCAAACGTACGCACGACCAACTGGTCGTTGACAAAATACGAATGTTCACTTGAAGGGTACTGACAAGTACCATCCGTCATTGCAGGACTATATAAGCCCTTACATTTCTACTCTCGTGGGCTAGTACTGTCGTAATCACGAATAGTGTCGCGTCGTGCTGCATCTCGGAAGTCAACTACCAGTGAGATCGGACGTTCGTTCCTTTTGAATCAAAGTTTAACCGTACAGATTCCGCGAGTTCGGTCTAAAATCTGTTAGGCAGTGACAAGGTTGCTCCGAGTCCCCCGCATTGCCGGTGCGTCAACACCGTGCGTCTTAGCTTAGGTAATATCACCTTTCAATTTCTTTCCTATTCTAAATTCAGTTCATTCGCGACACAAGTACACTTGTAGAACGAAACTCTATAGTAAGAATATATTTGTCTTCTTTGATAATTAACTCAAATTCATTAAACCCATAATTATCGTCCAATATCCTAACCAAGTGATTGAACGTCCCCACATGATACATTCTTACCGCTCGGATTGTATCAATTAAATTATACTAGTTACGAGGCTTACTAATTATCCTAGCAATTCCCTGATTAACCATCAGGCTCTTTCGCGACATTCCAATTGTCCGAACAGAGATTTATCCAACCTAGCGGCTCCCCAGTTTTGCATTGGGTTCGTCCTCATCCTAACAGCTCCCTGATTTCGCATCAGGTTCGTCTGTGCTATTATACAACCTCCTAGCAGCTCCCCGGTTTTGCATCGGGTTCGTCTGCGTTTGACTCCATTCCTAGAGGCTCCCTGACTTCGCGTCAGGTTCGTCCTCGCTGTCAATAATCCTAGCGGCTCCTCAATTTCGCATTGGGTTCGTCCGCGTTCCTTAACTAACAAATTTATATCATATTCCTAGGGTAATAACCCTTCGCCGGCCACTCGTGCTGCTCGCGGCCCTGGCTCGTAACACAGTGCAAATAACTTTGTCTAATCAGATTTTACTAAAATTGATTTTAAACTTTCTCTTCAAAATAGATCAGTCGAATTTCTGTTTTATTTTACAACTTTTCACTTAGCTAATTTTTGGTCGGCTACTTGTATTTGCATTTTAAACACTATTGTCTATCTAGATTTTACTAAAAATTGATTTTAAACTTTATGTTCAAAATAGATCAAACTCGAGGTCCTAATTTGTTTTTAAACTTTTGCATTTCTAATTTTTGGTTACTTATTTGTGATCACAATGTAACCAACTTTGCCTAATTGGATTTTACTAAAATTGGTTTTAATTTTTTTCTTCGAAAATAGCTATTGATCTAGATCAGACGCATTTCTGCTTTACTTTACATCTAATTTTTGGTAGCCTACTTGTATTTGCTTTTTTAGATAATATTGCCTAACTAGATTTTACTCCCATTGATTTTAAATTTTATTTTCAAAATAGACCAAAGTCGGATTCCTACTCTATATTTAAGCTTTTACCTGTCTACTTTTTGGTTACTTGCTTGTGACAGCATTGTAAATAATATTGTCTAACTGGATTTTAGAGAATTTATTTCAGATTTTATTTTCAAAGTAGAGAGATCCCAGTCGAATTCCTACATTATTTTAGACTTTTACCTGTCTACTTTTTGGTTACTTTCTTGTGATCACAGCGTAGATATCTTTGCCTAATTAGGTTTTACTAAAATTGATTTTGAATTTTATTCAGTCGCAATTCTGCTTTATTTTACAATTTTTTAATAATTTTTTTTTTTATTTGGTAGCCTACTTGTATTTGCCTTTAAATAGTATTGCCTAACTACATTTTATTATAATTAATTTTGAATTTTATTTCCAAAATAGATCAAAGCCGAATTCCTACTCTATATTTAAGCTTTTACCTGTCCAATTTTTGGTTACCTACTTGCAGTCGCAATGTAAATAACTTTGTCTAATCAGATTTTACTAAAATTGATTTTAAACTTTCTCTTCAAAATAGATCAGTCGACTTACTGTTGTATTTTACAACATCTCACCTAGCTAATTTTTGGTAGCCTACTTGTATTTGCATTTTAGGCACTATTGTGTATCTAGATTTTACTAAAAATTGATTCTCAATTTTATTTTCAAAATAAATTACAGTCGAAATCCCAATTTGTTTTTAACTTTTGCGTTTCTAATTTTTGGTTACTTACTTGTGATCACAGTGTAAATTACTTTGTCTAATCAGATTTTTCTAAAATCGAATTTAAAATTTCTCTTCAAAATAGATCCGTTGACTTACTGTTTTCTTTTACAACTTCTCACCTAGCTAATTTTCGGTAGCCTACTTGTAGTTGCATTTTAAATCCTATTGTCTAACTAGATTTTACTAAAATTCATTTTAAATTTTATTTTCAAGATAGAGCAAAGTCGAATTCCTACCCTATATTCAAGCTTTTTACCTGTCTAATTTTTGATTACATATTTGCTATCACAGTTGTTACGGATGACGAACAGGTGTTCAATATCATCTCTTGCAGAAACCGTCCTAGATAAACGAACAGAGCTACACTAGATAAATCTACATAATTGTTTAGGTTAGTTTAGGGCCCAAACGTACGCACGACCAACTGGTCGTTGACAAAATACGAATGTTCACTTGAAGGGTACTGACAAGTACCATCCGTCATTGCAGGGCTATATAAGCCCTTACATTTCTACTCTCGTGGGCTAGTACTGTCGTAATCACGAATAGTGTCGCGTCGTGCTGCATCTCGGAAGTCAACTACCAGTGAGATCGGACGTTCGTTCCTTTTGAATCAAAGTTTAACCGTACAGATTCCGCGAGTTCGGTCTAAAATCTGTTAGGCAGTGACAAGGTTGCTCCGAGTCCCCCGCATTGCCGGTGCGTCAACACCGTGCGTCTTAGCTTAGGTAATATCACCTTTCAATTTCTTTCCTATTCTAAATTCAGTTCATTCGCGACACAAGTACACTTGTAGAACGAAACTCTATAGTAAGAATATATTTGTCTTGTTTGATAATTAACTCAAATTCATTAAACCCATAATTATCGTCCAATATCCTAACCAAGTGATTGAACGTCCCCACATGATACATTCTTACCGCTCGGATTGTATCAATTAAATTATACTAGTTACGAGGCTTACTAATTATCCTAGCAATTCCCTGATTAACCATCAGGCTCTTTCGCGACATTCCAATTGTCCGAACAGAGATTTATCCAACCTAGCGGCTCCCCAGTTTTGCATTGGGTTCGTCCTCATCCTAACAGCTCCCTGATTTCGCATCAGGTTCGTCTGTGCTATTATACAACCTCCTAGCAGCTCCCCGGTTTTGCATCGGGTTCGTCTGCGTTTGACTCCATTCCTAGAGGCTCCCTGACTTCGCGTCAGGTTCGTCCTCGCTGTCAATAATCCTAGGGGCTCCTCAATTTCGCATTGGGTTCGTCCGCGTTCCTTAACTAACAAATTTATATCATATTCATAGGGTAATAACCCTTCGCCGGCCACTCGTGCTGCTCGCGGCCCTGGCTCGTAACACAGTGCAAATAACTTTGTCTAATCGGATTTTACTAGAATTGATTTTAAACTTTCTCTTCAAAATAGATCAGTCGAATTTCTGTTTTATTTTACAACTTTTCACTTAGCTAATTTTTGGCCGGCTACTTGTATTTGCATTTTAAACACTATTGTCTATCTAGATTTTACTAAAATTGATTTTAAACTTTATGTTCAAAATAGATCAAACTCGAGGTCCTAATTTGTTTTTAAACTTTTGCCTTTCTAATTTTTGGTTACTTATTTGTGATCACAATGTAACCAACTTTGCCTAATTGGATTTTACTAAAATTGGTTTTAATTTTTTTCTTCGAAAATAGCTATTGATCTAGATCAGTCGCATTTCTGCTTTACTTTACATCTAATTTTTGGTAGCCTACTTGTATTTGCTTTTTTAGATAATATTGCCTAACTAGATTTTACTCCCATTGATTTTAAATTTTATTTTCAAAATAGACCAAAGTCGGATTCCTACTCTATATTTAAGCTTTTACCTGTCTACTTTTTGGTTACTTGCTTGTGACAGCATTGTAAATAATATTGTCTAACTGGATTTTAGTGAATTTATTTTAGATTTTATTTTCAAAGTAGAGAGATCCCAGTCGAATTCCTACTTTATTTTAGACTTTTACCTGTCTACTTTTTGGTTACTTTCTTGTGATCACAGCGTAGATATCTTTGCCTAATTAGGTTTTACTAAAATTGATTTTGAATTTTATTCAGTCGCAATTCTGCTTTATTTTACAATTTTCTAATAATTTTTTTTTTATTTGGTAGCCTACTTGTATTTGCTTTTAAATAGCATTGCCTAACTACATTTTATTATAATTAATTTTGAATTTTATTTCCAAAATACATCAAAGCCGAATTCCTACTCTATATTTAAGCTTTTACCTGTCCAATTTTTGGTTACCTACTTGCAGTCGCAATGTAAATAACTTTGTCTAATCAGATTTTACTAAAATTGATTTTAAACTTTCTCTTCAAAATAGATCAGTCGACTTACTGTTTTCTTTTACAACTTCTCACCTAGCTAATTTTCGGTAGCCTACTTGTAGTTGCATTTTCAATCCTATTGTCTAACTAGATTTTACTAAAATTCATTTTAAATTTTATTTTCAAGATAGAGCAAAGTCGAATTCCTACCCTATATTCAAGCTTTTTACCTGTCTAATTTTGGATTACTTATTTGCTATCACAGTTGTTACGGATGACGAACAGGTGTTCAATATCATCTCTGGCAGAAACCGTCCTAGATAAACGAACAGAGCTACCCTAGATAAATCTACATAATTGTTTAGGTTAGTTTAGGGCCCAAACGTACGCACGACCAACTGGTCGTTGACAAAATACGAATGTTCACTTGAAGGTTACTGACAAGTACCATCCGTCATTGCAGGGCTATATAAGCCCTTACATTTCTACTCTCGTGGGCTAGTACTGTCGTAATCACGAATAGTGTCGCGTCGTGCTGCATCTCGGAAGTCAACTACCAGTGAGATCGGACGTTCGTTCCTTTTGAATCAAAGTTTAACCGTACAGATTCCGCGAGTTCGGTCTAAAATCTGTTAGGCAGTGACAAGGTTGCTCCGAGTCCCCCGCATTGCCGGTGCGTCAACACCGTGCGTCTTAGCTTAGGTAATATCACCTTTCAATTTCTTTCCTATTCTAAATTCAGTTCATTCGCGACACAAGTACACTTGTAGAACGAAACTCTATAGTAAGAATATATTTGTCTTCTTTGATAATTAACTCAAATTCATTAAACCCATAATTATCGTCCAATATCCTAACCAAGTGATTGAACGTCCCCACATGATACATTCTTACCGCTCGGATTGTATCAATTAAATTATACTAGTTACGAGGCTTACTAATTATCCTAGCAATTCCCTGATTAACCATCAGGCTCTTTCGCGACATTCCAATTGTCCGAACAGAGATTTATCCAACCTAGCGGCTCCCCAGTTTTGCATTGGGTTCGTCCTCATCCTAACAGCTCCCTGATTTCGCATCAGGTTCGTCTGTGCTATTATACAACCTCCTAGCAGCTCCCCGGTTTTGCATCGGGTTCGTCTGCGTTTGACTCCATTCCTAGAGGCTCCCTGACTTCGCGTCAGGTTCGTCCTCGCTGTCAATAATCCTAGCGGCTCCTCAATTTCGCATTGGGTTCGTCCGCGTTCCTTAACTAACAAATTTATATCATATTCCTAGGGTAATAACCCTTCGCCGGCCACTCGTGCTGCTCGCGGCCCTGGCTCGTAACACAGTGCAAATAACTTTGTCTAATCAGATTTTACTAGAATTGATTTTGAACTTTCTCTTCAAAATAGATCAGTCGAATTTCTGTTTTATTTTACAACTTTTCACTTAGCTAATTTTTGGTCGGCTACTTGTATTTGCATTTTAAACACTATTGTCTATCTAGATTTTACTAAAAATTGATTTTAAACTTTATGTTCAAAATAGATCAAACTCGAGGTCCTAATTTGTTTTTAAACTTTTGTCTTTCTAATTTTTGGTTACTTATTTGTGATCACAATGTAACCAACTTTGCCTAATTGGATTTTACTAAAATTGGTTTTAATTTTTTTCTTCGAAAATAGCTATTGATCTAGATCAGTCGCATTTCTGCTTTACTTTACATCTAATTTTTGGTAGCCTACTTGTATTTGCTTTTTTAGATAATATTGCCTAACTAGATTTTACTCCCATTGATTTTAAATTTTATTTTCAAAATAGACCAAAGTCGGATTCCTACTCTATATTTAAGCTTTTACCTGTCTACTTTTTGGTTACTTGCTTGTGACAGCATTGTAAATAATATTGTCTAACTGGATTTTAGTGAATTTATTTTAGATTTTATTTTCAAAGTAGAGAGATCCCAGTCGAATTCCTACTTTATTTTAGACTTTTACCTGTCTACTTTTTGGTTACTTTCTTGTGATCACAGCGTAGATATCTTTGCCTAATTAGGTTTTACTAAAATTGATTTTGAATTTTATTCAGTCGCAATTCTGCTTTATTTTACAATTTTCTAATAATTTTTTTTTTATTTGGTAGCCTACTTGTATTTGCTTTTAAATAGCATTGCCTAACTACATTTTATTATAATTAATTTTGAATTTTATTTCCAAAATACATCAAAGCCGAATTCCTACTCTATATTTAAGCTTTTACCTGTCCAATTTTTGGTTACCTACTTGCAGTCGCAATGTAAATAACTTTGTCTAATCAGATTTTACTAAAATTGATTTTAAACTTTCTCTTCAAAATAGATCAGTCGACTTACTGTTTTCTTTTACAACTTCTCACCTAGCTAATTTTCGGTAGCCTACTTGTAGTTGCATTTTCAATCCTATTGTCTAACTAGATTTTACTAAAATTCATTTTAAATTTTATTTTCAAGATAGAGCAAAGTCGAATTCCTACCCTATATTCAAGCTTTTTACCTGTCTAATTTTTGATTACTTATTTGCTATCACAGTTGTTACGGATGACGAACAGGTGTTCAATATCATCTCTGGCAGAAACCGTCCTAGATAAACGAACAGAGCTACCCTAGATAAATCTACATAATTGTTTAGGTTAGTTTAGGGCCCAAACGTACGCACGACCAACTGGTCGTTGACAAAATACGAATGTTCACTTGAAGGGTACTGACAAGTACCATCCGTCATTGCAGGGCTATATAAGCCCTTACATTTCTACTCTCGTGGGCTAGTACTGTCGTAATCACGAATAGTGTCGCGTCGTGCTGCATCTCGGAAGTCAACTACCAGTGAGATCGGACGTTCGTTCCTTTTGAATCAAAGTTTAACCGTACAGATTCCGCGAGTTCGGTCTAAAATCTGTTAGGCAGTGACAAGGTTGCTCCGAGTCCCCCGCATTGCCGGTGCGTTAACACCGTGCGTCTTAGCTTAGGTAATATCACCTTTCAATTTCTTTCCTATTCTAAATTCAGTTCATTCGCGACACAAGTACACTTGTAGAACGAAACTCTATAGTAAGAATATATTTGTCTTCTTTGATAATTAACTCAAATTCATTAAACCCATAATTATCGTCCAATATCCTAACCAAGTGATTGAACGTCCCCACATGATACATTCTTACCGCTCGGATTGTATCAATTAAATTATACTAGTTACGAGGCTTACTAATTATCCTAGCAATTCCCTGATTAACCATCAGGCTCTTTCGCGACATTCCAATTGTCCGAACAGAGATTTATCCAACCTAGCGGCTCCCCAGTTTTGCATTGGGTTCGTCCTCATCCTAACAGCTCCCTGATTTCGCATCAGGTTCGTCTGTGCTATTATACAACCTCCTAGCAGCTCCCCGGTTTTGCATCGGGTTCGTCTGCGTTTGACTCCATTCCTAGAGGCTCCCTGACTTCGCGTCAGGTTCGTCCTCGCTGTCAATAATCCTAGCGGCTCCTCAATTTCGCATTGGGTTCGTCCGCGTTCCTTAACTAACAAATTTATATCATATTCCTAGGGTAATAACCCTTCGCCGGCCACTCGTGCTGCTCGCGGCCCTGGCTCGTAACACAGTGCAAATAACTTTGTCTAATCAGATTTTACTAAAATTGATTTTAAACTTTCTCTTCAAAATAGATCAGTCGAATTTCTGTTTTATTTTACAACTTTTCACTTAGCTAATTTTTGGTCGGCTACTTGTATTTGCATTTTAAACACTATTGTCTATCTAGATTTTACTAAAAATTGATTTTAAACTTTATGTTCAAAATAGATCAAACTCGAGGTCCTAATTTGTTTTTAAACTTTTGCATTTCTAATTTTTGGTTACTTATTTGTGATCACAATGTAACCAACTTTGCCTAATTGGATTTTACTAAAATTGGTTTTAATTTTTTTCTTCGAAAATAGCTATTGATCTAGATCAGTCGCATTTCTGCTTTACTTTACATCTAATTTTTGGTAGCCTACTTGTATTTGCTTTTTTAGATAATATTGCCTAACTAGATTTTACTCCCATTGATTTTAAATTTTATTTTCAAAATAGACCAAAGTCGGATTCCTACTCTATATTTAAGCTTTTACCTGTCTACTTTTTGGTTACTTGCTTGTGACAGCATTGTAAATAATATTGTCTAACTGGATTTTAGAGAATTTATTTTAGATTTTATTTTCAAAGTAGAGAGATCCCAGTCGAATTCCTACATTATTTTAGACTTTTACCTGTCTACTTTTTGGTTACTTTCTTGTGATCACAGCGTAGATATCTTTGCCTAATTAGGTTTTACTAAAATTGATTTTGAATTTTATTCAGTCGCAATTCTGCTTTATTTTACAATTTTTTAATAATTTTTTTTTTTATTTGGTAGCCTACTTGTATTTGCTTTTAAATAGTATTGCCTAACTACATTTTATTATGTTACGTCCCGGGTCGGATATGATCCGACGAAACGACGCCCAGACGGGGCGGGGACGTAACCGACCAATTTATTTAAGACGATCTTAGATCCACGTGGCGCGTAACGTCCACGTCTGATCAGGGACCCGATACCGGCGTTCGTCGTTGTTGAAAAGGGGCGAAGAGGGAAATGAATGTAAGCGGGACGGACGTCGTCCGGCGGGGATGTCGCGACGGAGCGACGAACTGCGCGATGACGGTGACAGCTCCCTGCGATCAGAGTGTCACTATGTGGGCGTGTTGTGTGTGACTCGTCCGAACGCGTGGGTTGTTCGATTCGTGACAGGATTCTCGACCGAAGGGAAATTAGTGTTCTCTCGGTACCGAGCACCCTCTGGGCTCAGACGTACACGATTGATACACCAATTTTAGGGGTTATGGGAACGAATGTGAAGAATGTGAGGGATGTGAGGAATCGATCGGCGGACCGATTGGGATTGGACAACCCGGAGACCCACACGCACACACGCACACACTCGCGATCACTCCACTCGGTCACTGATCGACGAAACTTTAATAATACCACCTTAGGGTGAGTATTCTGCGGACGACGTAACGTTCGTAACGCGGGTCCTCGATACTGATTTCCTCTAGTGGAGGGAGACTCGGAAGGAATCGGATCGGTATCAACCTCCACGGGAGAGGAGGCGCGGAATCTGGCCGTCCGACGGTCGTTTCTTCGCGGCGCGGAGGCGTTTCAGCGCGGTCAGCGGTTCCTTCTTCGCGTCGCGGAGGTATCGCGATCTCTCGACGGTCCACTATTTTCACCCGACGGAGAAAAGGGGCGTCGCGAATGATCCTGGGCCGTTTGGCGATTCCCAAGTACGGGTTATAAGCGGTGCCTCTTCCTTCGGCGCGTAGCTGTCGCACCAATTTACCGATTTGGTAGCTTCTACCGGCGCGACGGGGCATGGGAGATAGCGAGGAGCAAGGTGTTGCTGAATTAAAGCTGCGAAGTAATAGGTTTAAACAAGAAAAGTATAATGAACCAGAATAGATACAAGGTAATGATTTGCGAGCAGAACTCGTGCAACAAAATAGCGCAGAAATGGCAATTGTAATAAGAATTATAAAGCGAGCGAGCTCGTGTGAACAAAGTAGCGCAGAAATAGCAATTGTGATAAGAATTATAAAGCGAGCGAGCTCGTATGAACAAAATAGCACGGAAATAGCAATTGTAATATGAATTATAATGCGAGCAAGCTCGTTCAAACAAAAATAGCACAGAAATAGCAATTGTAATATGAGTTATAATGCGAGCAAGCTCGTTCAAACAAAAATAGCGCCAAATTAACAAAAACGGCAATTGCAATATGAATAGTAATGCGAGCAAGCTCGTATAAGCCAAATAACACAAAATTAACAATTGAAATGTGAATAATAAAGCGAGCAAAAATCGCATAAACAAGATAGCACGAAAATAGTAATTATAAATTTGAAATGATAATGCGAGTAAGCTCGTACAACAAAATAACGGTGACGGTTTACGAGTAACCTCGTACGACCAATAAACCAGAATAATATCTGTAAATACGTAATAATAATCTACGAGCAGACTCGAGTAACAATTTAAAACCAATTGATATATAAAGAAATAGTGTAAATGGTAAGGAGCAATACGACCTGAATATCGTGAACGATCTGAAATAGAGTCCGAAAACGCGAGAAAAGACTGAGTCGAACTGAATTCGATTGAAGACGCGAGAGAACTGAATTAGTAGAATTCCGAAACTGGAAGAGAGTGAACTAGAAGAGAGTCTGAACTGGAAGCGGGTCTGAACTAGAAGAGAATTTGAACTAGAAGAGAGCGATTCGCGCGATTTCGTCTTATTTATAATGAGAGCGCGGACCATAGGGATTCGGTGAACCGTGAAGTCCTTTGTCTAAATCGTACGAGGTACGGACGAATATGTTGTCGTCGATGTATACTTTTCGCTGTTTGAACGAGGCGACGGTTTAGATGTACGTACACCTGTACTCGCGGTTGCCATGCTGGCGTCCGCTTGTACCGGTGGCTATTGCGTCTTTTCCGATTCCCTATGTTCACGCTCACGGGGATATGTATATATATGTATATACGGCGAGAATTTGCTCGTATGAAGGAAGCCGACGCAAGACGTCGGTACGACGTTACACCTTACCCCTTGGGGGCGCGAATTTTTCCGGCGGGAATGTGGCGAAACGCGGATGCTGCTGGCGATTGTCGAGTATGGGGGGGGTGGGGTCAGCTGGGGAAACTCCAAATCCAACGTCGGACGACGTCACACCTTCCTCCTCGGGATGGCGACTTTCCGGGGGGGGCTCTTCGGGCGCGATGCCCTACCAGACGACGAAGTGGCATTAGGGCGCTGGACTGTTGGCTCTCGGTGGGAGCAGATATTGCCGGAGCTCCTCAACGTGTGGACTGTTCCTGAAGATCGTTTCGGCCACAACGATGCTCAGCCGTTCCCCGCATTCGCCGCAGTCCAACGGGGGTTGCGTACGAAACAGCGGGCCCTTGCAATTCGCGCAAGTGTTTCTCATCCACCTGATCCACTGAATGGAGTGGATGTGGAACGCCTCTCCGGTCCCTTGTATGTGTGGGCTGCAACGCTGGCAGACGTCCCGGCCTTTGGTGTCGGAGTAGACAGTTCCCCGGTAGCACTGGTGCCAGTCAAAGGGAGAGCTGAACCTGACGGCTTTCTCTTCAGGAGTAGGTGCTGGCTGTCCCAGAATACGACCCTGGTCATGGCTATTGCCAGCCGGTATGGGCATTTTTTGTAGTTTACAGGGTTCCACGAAGGTGGAGGCTGCACGCCCTGCACATCTTCGTTCCATTGGAATCGGAGAATATGGTCCCCTTGTAACCAGGGAACTCGTCGAATCGGCTCGTGTACTGGGCTGCCTTCTCGGCTGAAATAGCACAGCCATGATATGCTCTGCAGAGATTTGGCGTGTTGTGTCCCAAAACGTAGGGCCATCCTGCGTGTCGAGGCAGTTTCCTTTTTGGAAGGGACAGGTCTGTCCGGAGTGCAGGTGAATTGGAGGAGTCACCGTATGCGGTTCCAATGCTACGGCCATCGTTTCGGATCTCGCCGGGCAGTATGAGGCTACGGGAGGTCGTTGAGCTTGGTTGGGTTTGGGCGATTTGGGCGGGCGGCGTGATGTACGGTGTTCCCACGGAGCGTAGACTGAAGCAGGTTCCGTTGGTAGTTGACAACAGGTATCCTCGGCGTCTGTTGCGAACTACTGGGACGCGCGAATGTCGATCGTTTATATTTCCAGGCTGTACATTTTCCTTGGATAGCCTGTTTAATTTGTCGCGACGCTTCTTTGACTTCCTCCGCGCAATCCAAGAGGAAATTCTATGCGCATAGTCTGGAATTTGTGTCGAAGCAGCATTTGGTATTTCTGTGATTTTGTCGTTTATGATTTCCTCGTGGGTTGGCGGGGCTTGGTATTGGTGAACACGAGAAACGGTATCGCTAGTGGCGAGGATTTCGCGTTCGCATGCGTGGGCGTTTCCACGTCGATCTTTCTGGAGATAGGAGAGATCGTGGTTGTCTCGTGGTAAAGATTTTACCTTTTCAATCTCATCTGGATTGAGATGAGTCAGTGGGATTGTTTCGCAGAGTTCTGCCATACTCGGAGTAGCATCTTGTGGGGAGAAATGAACTCTCTTTGTTTTGAGTTCTGGAATTGGCGCGAGGTGATCATTTTTGATCGACTCGTACGGTCGAGTTGTACGAGATGTAGCGAGATGGTCCGAAACAGTTTCGGACTGTGGATTTGAATTAGAAATAGAATTATCCGGAGCCGATTCGGACTTTGGATTTGAGTTTGAAATAGAATGATCCGAAACCGATTCGGATATTGAGTTTGAATTAGGATTAGAGTAATCCGAAGCGGATTCGGATTTTGAATTTGAATTAGAATTAGAATGATCCGAAGCGGATTCGGATTTTGAGTTTGAGTTAGCAATAAAATAATCCGAAGCGGATTCGGATTTTGAATTTGAAATAGAAATAAAACAATCCGAAGCGGATTCGGATTTTGGGTTTGGCGCGAGCTGATCGATGTCGATCGACTCGCACGACCGGCTCGTGCGAGATGTGAAATTAGTAAACTGTTCCGAAACTGATCCGGAATCAGAAATGGGTTTGGGGTGGGAATAGAAAGGGTGGGCTTCGATCTCTTCTACCTTCAGTACCGGTAGGGAGGAGGTCGCCGCTTCGGTCAGTGCAACGCTGCACCGTGGGCTGGCCTTTCCGCGATTGTTTGTGACTCGGCAGTCACCTAAAACTACGCTCGGTTTAACATCTAGGCGAGAAATGTGCCCGGTATTTGGACTATTTACATTGACGGTGACGCACGCTACGGTACGGGCCTCAACCGTGTGCTCGCACGGATTTGAGAACGGAATAGAGACGTTATTGCGCACGACTGGTTGATTTGTGAAAGAGATTTCGGCTCGCTGTCTGTTCTGCGGGGGTTCGTATCGGCGCGGAGGCGGGAGGGGTCGAGACGCGTTTACAGAATATGAAGGATCCGCGGTACGCCAGGGTTCGCGGTACGCGGGCGTGGGTCGGTCAAAACCCGACGTCGTTCGTCGCTCAAAAGTAGGACTACGCGAATCGTATTCGTCGCGGGGAGGGTAGCCGTAGTAGTCGCGACGTTCAGGCGTACGATTGCGGGGTTTGTGAGATTCGCGAAGTTCGCGAGGAGGGGGATGATATTGGTCGCGATTCTCGGGGGTGCGACGTCGAGGCTCGGGGGAATAATAATCGCGGTGATTGGGCGTAGAGGAACGTGCCTCTGAAAAATGTGCGCGGCGACAATCGTCGCGAAGGGGTTCTTGGTATCGGAGTTTATCGAGTTCGTATTGTTTATAGGCGGAAATGGCCTCGTCGAAAACGATTCGTAACGGCTCATTTCGAAACGGGCGGACCTCGGCGCGTAACGTGGGGATAAGGCCGCGAATGAAACTGTCTATAGTAAGGGTGTCGATATCGTCGACGTTGGTCCCGTCGCGGTGGCAATCGAGGATCGCGGTGCGTAAGTCTTTTACGCGACTGATAAAGTCGAGCACGTGTTCGGTGGGCCGCTGCGAGATGCTTGCCAGTTCGCCTCGGTACTGGTCAACGAAGCGATGGGGACCCAGCACGTCTTTAAGACGGCTGCAGAGGTCTGAAATAGTGGAGCAATCTTCGTCCTCCACGGCCGCGTAGGCGCGACCGCGGAGCTTGTTGCAGACGAGTTTGGTCAGCGTGTGTTCTGCGTACGCGGGTATGACCTCGCGTGCGCGTTTGCACGCTCGGATGAATTGTAGGACGGTCATATTACTGCCATCGAAGGTGGGTATGAATTCTACTGCTTGCTTAACAGTGAAATTCACAGGGTCTGGGCGAGGAGCTTCGGTAAAGGGGGTTGAATCGTAGCGGGGGCGGAAGCGTGCAGCGTTCGAGTCAAGGTGGTTCAAACGCATCTCATGAAGGTCGCGACGCATTGCTAAGAGTTCATTTTCACGCGCGCGTTGTTCTGACTCGCGTAGGCTCGCCGCGGTTTCAAGGGCGGCGGCGCGCTCTTGGAGGGCGGCTTCCTTCTTGGCGAGTTCTAATTGGAACGCGAATAGGTCCTCCTCGGAGAGAGGTGAGGGCACGTTAGAATTCAATTTTGATGCAGCGGAATCCATCGTGAAGAGAGAGGGTTAGGCGATACAGGGCCGCCAAAGAGCGGGAAAGAAAAGGAATTTCGATTAGATTTTCAGCAACGAACAACCGGCTTTATTCGGCGATCGTCGCGTCCTACCGACTGCGCCAAAAATATCTCCTGTTACGTCCCGGGTCGGATATGATCCGACGAAACGACGCCCAGACGGGGCGGGGACGTAACCGACCAATTTATTTAAGACGATCTTAGATCCACGTGGCGCGTAACGTCCACGTCTGATCAGGGACCCGATACCGGCGTTCGTCGTTGTTGAAAAGGGGCGAAGAGGGAAATGAATGTAAGCGGGACGGACGTCGTCCGGCGGGGATGTCGCGACGGAGCGACGAACTGCGCGATGACGGTGACAGCTCCCTGCGATCAGAGTGTCACTATGTGGGCGTGTTGTGTGTGACTCGTCCGAACGCGTGGGTTGTTCGATTCGTGACAGGATTCTCGACCGAAGGGAAATTAGTGTTCTCTCGGTACCGAGCACCCTCTGGGCTCAGACGTACACGATTGATACACCAATTTTAGGGGTTATGGGAACGAATGTGAAGAATGTGAGGGATGTGAGGAATCGATCGGCGGACCGATTGGGATTGGACAACCCGGAGACCCACACGCACACACGCACACACTCGCGATCACTCCACTCGGTCACTGATCGACGAAACTTTAATAATACCACCTTAGGGTGAGTATTCTGCGGACGACGTAACGTTCGTAACGCGGGTCCTCGATACTGATTTCCTCTAGTGGAGGGAGACTCGGAAGGAATCGGATCGGTATCAACCTCCACGGGAGAGGAGGCGCGGAATCTGGCCGTCCGACGGTCGTTTCTTCGCGGCGCGGAGGCGTTTCAGCGCGGTCAGCGGTTCCTTCTTCGCGTCGCGGAGGTATCGCGATCTCTCGACGGTCCACTATTTTCACCCGACGGAGAAAAGGGGCGTCGCGAATGATCCTGGGCCGTTTGGCGATTCCCAAGTACGGGTTATAAGCGGTGCCTCTTCCTTCGGCGCGTAGCTGTCGCACCAATTTACCGATTTGGTAGCTTCTACCGGCGCGACGGGGCATGGGAGATAGCGAGGAGCAAGGTGTTGCTGAATTAAAGCTGCGAAGTAATAGGTTTAAACAAGAAAAGTATAATGAACCAGAATAGATACAAGGTAATGATTTGCGAGCAGAACTCGTGCAACAAAATAGCGCAGAAATGGCAATTGTAATAAGAATTATAAAGCGAGCGAGCTCGTGTGAACAAAGTAGCGCAGAAATAGCAATTGTGATAAGAATTATAAAGCGAGCGAGCTCGTATGAACAAAATAGCACGGAAATAGCAATTGTAATATGAATTATAATGCGAGCAAGCTCGTTCAAACAAAAATAGCACAGAAATAGCAATTGTAATATGAGTTATAATGCGAGCAAGCTCGTTCAAACAAAAATAGCGCCAAATTAACAAAAACGGCAATTGCAATATGAATAGTAATGCGAGCAAGCTCGTATAAGCCAAATAACACAAAATTAACAATTGAAATGTGAATAATAAAGCGAGCAAAAATCGCATAAACAAGATAGCACGAAAATAGTAATTATAAATTTGAAATGATAATGCGAGTAAGCTCGTACAACAAAATAACGGTGACGGTTTACGAGTAACCTCGTACGACCAATAAACCAGAATAATATCTGTAAATACGTAATAATAATCTACGAGCAGACTCGAGTAACAATTTAAAACCAATTGATATATAAAGAAATAGTGTAAATGGTAAGGAGCAATACGACCTGAATATCGTGAACGATCTGAAATAGAGTCCGAAAACGCGAGAAAAGACTGAGTCGAACTGAATTCGATTGAAGACGCGAGAGAACTGAATTAGTAGAATTCCGAAACTGGAAGAGAGTGAACTAGAAGAGAGTCTGAACTGGAAGCGGGTCTGAACTAGAAGAGAATTTGAACTAGAAGAGAGCGATTCGCGCGATTTCGTCTTATTTATAATGAGAGCGCGGACCATAGGGATTCGGTGAACCGTGAAGTCCTTTGTCTAAATCGTACGAGGTACGGACGAATATGTTGTCGTCGATGTATACTTTTCGCTGTTTGAACGAGGCGACGGTTTAGATGTACGTACACCTGTACTCGCGGTTGCCATGCTGGCGTCCGCTTGTACCGGTGGCTATTGCGTCTTTTCCGATTCCCTATGTTCACGCTCACGGGGATATGTATATATATGTATATACGGCGAGAATTTGCTCGTATGAAGGAAGCCGACGCAAGACGTCGGTACGACGTTACAATTATAATTAATTTTGAATTTTATTTCCAAAATAGATCAAAGCCGAATTCCTACTCTATATTTAAGCTTTTACCTGTCCAATTTTTGGTTACCTACTTGCAGTCGCAATGTAAATAACTTTGTCTAATCAGATTTTACTAAAATTGATTTTAAACTTTCTCTTCAAAATAGATCAGTCGACTTACTGTTGTATTTTACAACATCTCACCTAGCTAATTTTTGGTAGCCTACTTGTATTTGCATTTTAGGCACTATTGTGTATCTAGATTTTACTAAAAATTGATTCTCAATTTTATTTTCAAAATAAATTACAGTCGAAATCCCAATTTGTTTTTAACTTTTGCGTTTCTAATTTTTGGTTACTTACTTGTGATCACAGTGTAAATTACTTTGTCTAATCAGATTTTTCTAAAATCGAATTTAAAATTTCTCTTCAAAATAGATCCGTTGACTTACTGTTTTCTTTTACAACTTCTCACCTAGCTAATTTTCGGTAGCCTACTTGTAGTTGCATTTTAAATCCTATTGTCTAACTAGATTTTACTAAAATTCATTTTAAATTTTATTTTCAAGATAGAGCAAAGTCGAATTCCTACCCTATATTCAAGCTTTTTACCTGTCTAATTTTTGATTACTTATTTGCTATCACAGTTGTTACGGATGACGAACAGGTGTTCAATATCATCTCTTGCAGAAACCGTCCTAGATAAACGAACAGAGCTACACTAGATAAATCTACATAATTGTTTAGGTTAGTTTAGGGCCCAAACGTACGCACGACCAACTGGTCGTTGACAAAATACGAATGTTCACTTGAAGGGTACTGACAAGTACCATCCGTCATTGCAGGACTATATAAGCCCTTACATTTCTACTCTCGTGGGCTAGTACTGTCGTAATCACGAATAGTGTCGCGTCGTGCTGCATCTCGGAAGTCAACTACCAGTGAGATCGGACGTTCGTTCCTTTTGAATCAAAGTTTAACCGTACAGATTCCGCGAGTTCGGTCTAAAATCTGTTAGGCAGTGACAAGGTTGCTCCGAGTCCCCCGCATTGCCGGTGCGTCAACACCGTGCGTCTTAGCTTAGGTAATATCACCTTTCAATTTCTTTCCTATTCTAAATTCAGTTCATTCGCGACACAAGTACACTTGTAGAACGAAACTCTATAGTAAGAATATATTTGTCTTCTTTGATAATTAACTCAAATTCATTAAACCCATAATTATCGTCCAATATCCTAACCAAGTGATTGAACGTCCCCACATGATACATTCTTACCGCTCGGATTGTATCAATTAAATTATACTAGTTACGAGGCTTACTAATTATCCTAGCAATTCCCTGATTAACCATCAGGCTCTTTCGCGACATTCCAATTGTCCGAACAGAGATTTATCCAACCTAGCGGCTCCCCAGTTTTGCATTGGGTTCGTCCTCATCCTAACAGCTCCCTGATTTCGCATCAGGTTCGTCTGTGCTATTATACAACCTCCTAGCAGCTCCCCGGTTTTGCATCGGGTTCGTCTGCGTTTGACTCCATTCCTAGAGGCTCCCTGACTTCGCGTCAGGTTCGTCCTCGCTGTCAATAATCCTAGCGGCTCCTCAATTTCGCATTGGGTTCGTCCGCGTTCCTTAACTAACAAATTTATATCATATTCCTAGGGTAATAACCCTTCGCCGGCCACTCGTGCTGCTCGCGGCCCTGGCTCGTAACACAGTGCAAATAACTTTGTCTAATCGGATTTTACTAGAATTGATTTTAAACTTTCTCTTCAAAATAGATCAGTCGAATTTCTGTTTTATTTTACAACTTTTCACTTAGCTAATTTTTGGCCGGCTACTTGTATTTGCATTTTAAACACTATTGTCTATCTAGATTTTACTAAAATTGATTTTAAACTTTATGTTCAAAATAGATCAAACTCGAGGTCCTAATTTGTTTTTAAACTTTTGCCTTTCTAATTTTTGGTTACTTATTTGTGATCACAATGTAACCAACTTTGCCTAATTGGATTTTACTAAAATTGGTTTTAATTTTTTTCTTCGAAAATAGCTATTGATGTAGATCAGTCGCATTTCTGCTTTACTTTACATCTAATTTTTGGTAGCCTACTTGTATTTGCTTTTTTAGATAATATTGCCTAACTAGATTTTACTCCCATTGATTTTAAATTTTATTTTCAAAATAGACCAAAGTCGGATTCCTACTCTATATTTAAGCTTTTACCTGTCTACTTTTTGGTTACTTGCTTGTGACAGCATTGTAAATAATATTGTCTAACTGGATTTTAGTGAATTTATTTTAGATTTTATTTTCAAAGTAGAGAGATCCCAGTCGAATTCCTACTTTATTTTAGACTTTTACCTGTCTACTTTTTGGTTACTTTCTTGTGATCACAGCGTAGATATCTTTGCCTAATTAGGTTTTACTAAAATTGATTTTGAATTTTATTCAGTCGCAATTCTGCTTTATTTTACAATTTTCTAATAATTTTTTTTTTATTTGGTAGCCTACTTGTATTTGCTTTTAAATAGCATTGCCTAACTACATTTTATTATAATTAATTTTGAATTTTATTTCCAAAATACATCAAAGCCGAATTCCTACTCTATATTTAAGCTTTTACCTGTCCAATTTTTGGTTACCTACTTGCAGTCGCAATGTAAATAACTTTGTCTAATCAGATTTTACTAAAATTGATTTTAAACTTTCTCTTCAAAATAGATCAGTCGACTTACTGTTTTCTTTTACAACTTCTCACCTAGCTAATTTTCGGTAGCCTACTTGTAGTTGCATTTTCAATCCTATTGTCTAACTAGATTTTACTAAAATTCATTTTAAATTTTATTTTCAAGATAGAGCAAAGTCGAATTCCTACCCTATATTCAAGCTTTTTACCTGTCTAATTTTTGATTACTTATTTGCTATCACAGTTGTTACGGATGACGAACAGGTGTTCAATATCATCTCTGGCAGAAACCGTCCTAGATAAACGAACAGAGCTACCCTAGATAAATCTACATAATTGTTTAGGTTAGTTTAGGGCCCAAACGTACGCACGACCAACTGGTCGTTGACAAAATACGAATGTTCACTTGAAGGGTACTGACAAGTACCATCCGTCATTGCAGGGCTATATAAGCCCTTACATTTCTACTCTCGTGGGCTAGTACTGTCGTAATCACGAATAGTGTCGCGTCGTGCTGCATCTCGGAAGTCAACTACCAGTGAGATCGGACGTTCGTTCCTTTTGAATCAAAGTTTAACCGTACAGATTCTGCGAGTTCGGTCTAAAATCTGTTAGGCAGTGACAAGGTTGCTCCGAGTCCCCCGCATTGCCGGTGCGTTAACACCGTGCGTCTTAGCTTAGGTAATATCACCTTTCAATTTCTTTCCTATTCTAAATTCAGTTCATTCGCGACACAAGTACACTTGTAGAACGAAACTCTATAGTAAGAATATATTTGTCTTCTTTGATAATTAACTCAAATTCATTAAACCCATAATTATCGTCCAATATCCTAACCAAGTGATTGAACGTCCCCACATGATACATTCTTACCGCTCGGATTGTATCAATTAAATTATACTAGTTACGAGGCTTACTAATTATCCTAGCAATTCCCTGATTAACCATCAGGCTCTTTCGCGACATTCCAATTGTCCGAACAGAGATTTATCCAACCTAGCGGCTCCCCAATTTTGCATTGGGTTCGTCCTCATCCTAACAGCTCCCTGATTTCGCATCAGGTTCGTCTGTGCTATTATACAACCTCCTAGCAGCTCCCCGGTTTTGCATCGGGTTCGTCTGCGTTTGACTCCATTCCTAGAGGCTCCCTGACTTCGCGTCAGGTTCGTCCTCGCTGTCAATAATCCTAGCGGCTCCTCAATTTCGCATTGGGTTCGTCCGCGTTCCTTAACTAACAAATTTATATCATATTCCTAGGGTAATAACCCTTCGCCGGCCACTCGTGCTGCTCGCGGCCCTGGCTCGTAACACAGTGCAAATAACTTTGTCTAATCAGATTTTACTAAAATTGATTTTAAACTTTCTCTTCAAAATAGATCAGTCGAATTTCTGTTTTATTTTACAACTTTTCACTTAGCTAATTTTTGGTCGGCTACTTGTATTTGCATTTTAAACACTATTGTCTATCTAGATTTTACTAAAAATTGATTTTAAACTTTATGTTCAAAATAGATCAAACTCGAGGTCCTAATTTGTTTTTAAACTTTTGCATTTCTAATTTTTGGTTACTTATTTGTGATCACAATGTAACCAACTTTGCCTAATTGGATTTTACTAAAATTGGTTTTAATTTTTTTCTTCGAAAATAGCTATTGATCTAGATCAGTCGCATTTCTGCTTTACTTTACATCTAATTTTTGGTAGCCTACTTGTATTTGCTTTTTTAGATAATATTGCCTAACTAGATTTTACTCCCATTGATTTTAAATTTTATTTTCAAAATAGACCAAAGTCGGATTCCTACTCTATATTTAAGCTTTTACCTGTCTACTTTTTGGTTACTTGCTTGTGACAGCATTGTAAATAATATTGTCTAACTGGATTTTAGAGAATTTATTTTAGATTTTATTTTCAAAGTAGAGAGATCCCAGTCGAATTCCTACATTATTTTAGACTTTTACCTGTCTACTTTTTGGTTACTTTCTTGTGATCACAGCGTAGATATCTTTGCCTAATTAGGTTTTACTAAAATTGATTTTGAATTTTATTCAGTCGCAATTCTGCTTTATTTTACAATTTTTTAATAATTTTTTTTTTTATTTGGTAGCCTACTTGTATTTGCTTTTAAATAGTATTGCCTAACTACATTTTATTATAATTAATTTTGAATTTTATTTCCAAAATAGATCAAAGCCGAATTCCTACTCTATATTTAAGCTTTTACCTGTCCAATTTTTGGTTACCTACTTGCAGTCGCAATGTAAATAACTTTGTCTAATCAGATTTTACTAAAATTGATTTTAAACTTTCTCTTCAAAATAGATCAGTCGACTTACTGTTGTATTTTACAACATCTCACCTAGCTAATTTTTGGTAGCCTACTTGTATTTGCATTTTAGGCACTATTGTGTATCTAGATTTTACTAAAAATTGATTCTCAATTTTATTTTCAAAATAAATTACAGTCGAAATCCCAATTTGTTTTTAACTTTTGCGTTTCTAATTTTTGGTTACTTACTTGTGATCACAGTGTAAATTACTTTGTCTAATCAGATTTTTCTAAAATCGAATTTAAAATTTCTCTTCAAAATAGATCCGTTGACTTACTGTTTTCTTTTACAACTTCTCACCTAGCTAATTTTCGGTAGCCTACTTGTAGTTGCATTTTAAATCCTATTGTCTAACTAGATTTTACTAAAATTCATTTTAAATTTTATTTTCAAGATAGAGCAAAGTCGAATTCCTACCCTATATTCAAGCTTTTTACCTGTCTAATTTTTGATTACATATTTGCTATCACAGTTGTTACGGATGACGAACAGGTGTTCAATATCATCTCTTGCAGAAACCGTCCTAGATAAACGAACAGAGCTACACTAGATAAATCTACATAATTGTTTAGGTTAGTTTAGGGCCCAAACGTACGCACGACCAACTGGTCGTTGACAAAATACGAATGTTCACTTGAAGGGTACTGACAAGTACCATCCGTCATTGCAGGACTATATAAGCCCTTACATTTCTACTCTCGTGGGCTAGTACTGTCGTAATCACGAATAGTGTCGCGTCGTGCTGCATCTCGGAAGTCAACTACCAGTGAGATCGGACGTTCGTTCCTTTTGAATCAAAGTTTAACCGTACAGATTCCGCGAGTTCGGTCTAAAATCTGTTAGGCAGTGACAAGGTTGCTCCGAGTCCCCCGCATTGCCGGTGCGTCAACACCGTGCGTCTTAGCTTAGGTAATATCACCTTTCAATTTCTTTCCTATTCTAAATTCAGTTCATTCGCGACACAAGTACACTTGTAGAACGAAACTCTATAGTAAGAATATATTTGTCTTCTTTGATAATTAACTCAAATTCATTAAACCCATAATTATCGTCCAATATCCTAACCAAGTGATTGAACGTCCCCACATGATACATTCTTACCGCTCGGATTGTATCAATTAAATTATACTAGTTACGAGGCTTACTAATTATCCTAGCAAATCCCTGATTAACCATCAGGCTCTTTCGCGACATTCCAATTGTCCGAACAGAGATTTATCCAACCTAGCGGCTCCCCAGTTTTGCATTGGGTTCGTCCTCATCCTAACAGCTCCCTGATTTCGCATCAGGTTCGTCTGTGCTATTATACAACCTCCTAGCAGCTCCCCGGTTTTGCATCGGGTTCGTCTGCGTTTGACTCCATTCCTAGAGGCTCCCTGACTTCGCGTCAGGTTCGTCCTCGCTGTCAATAATCCTAGGGGCTCCTCAATTTCGCATTGGGTTCGTCCGCGTTCCTTAACTAACAAATTTATATCATATTCCTAGGGTAATAACCCTTCGCCGGCCACTCGTGCTGCTCGCGGCCCTGGCTCGTAACACAGTGCAAATAACTTTGTCTAATCGGATTTTACTAGAATTGATTTTAAACTTTCTCTTCAAAATAGATCAGTCGAATTTCTGTTTTATTTTACAACTTTTCACTTAGCTAATTTTTGGCCGGCTACTTGTATTTGCATTTTAAACACTATTGTCTATCTAGATTTTACTAAAATTGATTTTAAACTTTATGTTCAAAATAGATCAAACTCGAGGTCCTAATTTGTTTTTAAACTTTTGCCTTTCTAATTTTTGGTTACTTATTTGTGATCACAATGTAACCAACTTTGCCTAATTGGATTTTACTAAAATTGGTTTTAATTTTTTTCTTCGAAAATAGCTATTGATCTAGATCAGTCGCATTTCTGCTTTACTTTACATCTAATTTTTGGTAGCCTACTTGTATTTGCTTTTTTAGATAATATTGCCTAACTAGATTTTACTCCCATTGATTTTAAATTTTATTTTCAAAATAGACCAAAGTCGGATTCCTACTCTATATTTAAGCTTTTACCTGTCTACTTTTTGGTTACTTGCTTGTGACAGCATTGTAAATAATATTGTCTAACTGGATTTTAGTGAATTTATTTTAGATTTTATTTTCAAAGTAGAGAGATCCCAGTCGAATTCCTACTTTATTTTAGACTTTTACCTGTCTACTTTTTGGTTACTTTCTTGTGATCACAGCGTAGATATCTTTGCCTAATTAGGTTTTACTAAAATTGATTTTGAATTTTATTCAGTCGCAATTCTGCTTTATTTTACAATTTTCTAATAATTTTTTTTTATTTGGTAGCCTACTTGTATTTGCTTTTAAATAGCATTGCCTAACTACATTTTATTATAATTAATTTTGAATTTTATTTCCAAAATACATCAAAGCCGAATTCCTACTCTATATTTAAGCTTTTACCTGTCCAATTTTTGGTTACCTACTTGCAGTCGCAATGTAAATAACTTTGTCTAATCAGATTTTACTAAAATTGATTTTAAACTTTCTCTTCAAAATAGATCAGTCGACTTACTGTTTTCTTTTACAACTTCTCACCTAGCTAATTTTCGGTAGCCTACTTGTAGTTGCATTTTCAATCCTATTGTCTAACTAGATTTTACTAAAATTCATTTTAAATTTTATTTTCAAGATAGAGCAAAGTCGAATTCCTACCCTATATTCAAGCTTTTTACCTGTCTAATTTTTGATTACATATTTGCTATCACAGTTGTTACGGATGACGAACAGGTGTTCAATATCATCTCTTGCAGAAACCGTCCTAGATAAACGAACAGAGCTACACTAGATAAATCTACATAATTGTTTAGGTTAGTTTAGGGCCCAAACGTACGCACGACCAACTGGTCGTTGACAAAATACGAATGTTCACTTGAAGGGTACTGACAAGTACCATCCGTCATTGCAGGACTATATAAGCCCTTACATTTCTACTCTCGTGGGCTAGTACTGTCGTAATCACGAATAGTGTCGCGTCGTGCTGCATCTCGGAAGTCAACTACCAGTGAGATCGGACGTTCGTTCCTTTTGAATCAAAGTTTAACCGTACAGATTCCGCGAGTTCGGTCTAAAATCTGTTAGGCAGTGACAAGGTTGCTCCGAGTCCCCCGCATTGCCGGTGCGTCAACACCGTGCGTCTTAGCTTAGGTAATATCACCTTTCAATTTCTTTCCTATTCTAAATTCAGTTCATTCGCGACACAAGTACACTTGTAGAACGAAACTCTATAGTAAGAATATATTTGTCTTCTTTGATAATTAACTCAAATTCATTAAACCCATAATTATCGTCCAATATCCTAACCAAGTGATTGAACGTCCCCACATGATACATTCTTACCGCTCGGATTGTATCAATTAAATTATACTAGTTACGAGGCTTACTAATTATCCTAGCAATTCCCTGATTAACCATCAGGCTCTTTCGCGACATTCCAATTGTCCGAACAGAGATTTATCCAACCTAGCGGCTCCCCAGTTTTGCATTGGGTTCGTCCTCATCCTAACAGCTCCCTGATTTCGCATCAGGTTCGTCTGTGCTATTATACAACCTCCTAGCAGCTCCCCGGTTTTGCATCGGGTTCGTCTGCGTTTGACTCCATTCCTAGAGGCTCCCTGACTTCGCGTCAGGTTCGTCCTCGCTGTCAATAATCCTAGCGGCTCCTCAATTTCGCATTGGGTTCGTCCGCGTTCCTTAACTAACAAATTTATATCATATTCCTAGGGTAATAACCCTTCGCCGGCCACTCGTGCTGCTCGCGGCCCTGGCTCGTAACACAGTGCAAATAACTTTGTCTAATCAGATTTTACTAAAATTGATTTTAAACTTTCTCTTCAAAATAGATCAGTCGAATTTCTGTTTTATTTTACAACTTTTCACTTAGCTAATTTTTGGTCGGCTACTTGTATTTGCATTTTAAACACTATTGTCTATCTAGATTTTACTAAAAATTGATTTTAAACTTTATGTTCAAAATAGATCAAACTCGAGGTCCTAATTTGTTTTTAAACTTTTGCATTTCTAATTTTTGGTTACTTATTTGTGATCACAATGTAACCAACTTTGCCTAATTGGATTTTACTAAAATTGGTTTTAATTTTTTTCTTCGAAAATAGCTATTGATCTAGATCAGTCGCATTTCTGCTTTACTTTACATCTAATTTTTGGTAGCCTACTTGTATTTGCTTTTTTAGATAATATTGCCTAACTAGATTTTACTCCCATTGATTTTAAATTTTATTTTCAAAATAGACCAAAGTCGGATTCCTACTCTATATTTAAGCTTTTACCTGTCTACTTTTTGGTTACTTGCTTGTGACAGCATTGTAAATAATATTGTCTAACTGGATTTTAGAGAATTTATTTTAGATTTTATTTTCAAAGTAGAGAGATCCCAGTCGAATTCCTACATTATTTTAGACTTTTACCTGTCTACTTTTTGGTTACTTTCTTGTGATCACAGCGTAGATATCTTTGCCTAATTAGGTTTTACTAAAATTGATTTTGAATTTTATTCAGTCGCAATTCTGCTTTATTTTACAATTTTTTAATAATTTTTTTTTTTATTTGGTAGCCTACTTGTATTTGCTTTTAAATAGTATTGCCTAACTACATTTTATTATAATTAATTTTGAATTTTACTTCCAAAATAGATCAAAGCCGAATTCCTACTCTATATTTAAGCTTTTACCTGTCCAATTTTTGGTTACCTACTTGCAGTCGCAATGTAAATAACTTTGTCTAATCAGATTTTACTAAAATTGATTTTAAACTTTCTCTTCAAAATAGATCAGTCGACTTACTGTTGTATCTTACAACATCTCACCTAGCTAATTTTTGGTAGCCTACTTGTATTTGCATTTTAGGCACTATTGTGTATCTAGATTTTACTAAAAATTGATTCTCAATTTTATTTTCAAAATAAATTACAGTCGAAATCCCAATTTGTTTTTAACTTTTGCGTTTCTAATTTTTGGTTACTTACTTGTGATCACAGTGTAAATTACTTTGTCTAATCAGATTTTTCTAAAATCGAATTTAAAATTTCTCTTCAAAATAGATCCGTTGACTTACTGTTTTCTTTTACAACTTCTCACCTAGCTAATTTTCGGTAGCCTACTTGTAGTTGCATTTTAAATCCTATTGTCTAACTAGATTTTACTAAAATTCATTTTAAATTTTATTTTCAAGATAGAGCAAAGTCGAATTCCTACCCTATATTCAAGCTTTTTACCTGTCTAATTTTTGATTACATATTTGCTATCACAGTTGTTACGGATGACGAACAGGTGTTCAATATCATCTCTTGCAGAAACCGTCCTAGATAAACGAACAGAGCTACACTAGATAAATCTACATAATTGTTTAGGTTAGTTTAGGGCCCAAACGTACGCACGACCAACTGGTCGTTGACAAAATACGAATGTTCACTTGAAGGGTACTGACAAGTACCATCCGTCATTGCAGGGCTATATAAGCCCTTACATTTCTACTCTCGTGGGCTAGTACTGTCGTAATCACGAATAGTGTCGCGTCGTGCTGCATCTCGGAAGTCAACTACCAGTGAGATCGGACGTTCGTTCCTTTTGAATCAAAGTTTAACCGTACAGATTCCGCGAGTTCGGTCTAAAATCTGTTAGGCAGTGACAAGGTTGCTCCGAGTCCCCCGCATTGCCGGTGCGTCAACACCGTGCGTCTTAGCTTAGGTAATATCACCTTTCAATTTCTTTCCTATTCTAAATTCAGTTCATTCGCGACACAAGTACACTTGTAGAACGAAACTCTATAGTAAGAATATATTTGTCTTGTTTGATAATTAACTCAAATTCATTAAACCCATAATTATCGTCCAATATCCTAACCAAGTGATTGAACGTCCCCACATGATACATTCTTACCGCTTGGATTGTATCAATTAAATTATACTAGTTACGAGGCTTACTAATTATCCTAGCAATTCCCTGATTAACCATCAGGCTCTTTCGCGACATTCCAATTGTCCGAACAGAGATTTATCCAACCTAGCGGCTCCCCAGTTTTGCATTGGGTTCGTCCTCATCCTAACAGCTCCCTGATTTCGCATCAGGTTCGTCTGTGCTATTATACAACCTCCTAGCAGCTCCCCGGTTTTGCATCGGGTTCGTCTGCGTTTGACTCCATTCCTAGAGGCTCCCTGACTTCGCGTCAGGTTCGTCCTCGCTGTCAATAATCCTAGGGGCTCCTCAATTTCGCATTGGGTTCGTCCGCGTTCCTTAACTAACAAATTTATATCATATTCATAGGGTAATAACCCTTCGCCGGCCACTCGTGCTGCTCGCGGCCCTGGCTCGTAACACAGTGCAAATAACTTTGTCTAATCGGATTTTACTAGAATTGATTTTAAACTTTCTCTTCAAAATAGATCAGTCGAATTTCTGTTTTATTTTACAACTTTTCACTTAGCTAATTTTTGGCCGGCTACTTGTATTTGCATTTTAAACACTATTGTCTATCTAGATTTTACTAAAATTGATTTTAAACTTTATGTTCAAAATAGATCAAACTCGAGGTCCTAATTTGTTTTTAAACTTTTGCCTTTCTAATTTTTGGTTACTTATTTGTGATCACAATGTAACCAACTTTGCCTAATTGGATTTTACTAAAATTGGTTTTAATTTTTTTCTTCGAAAATAGCTATTGATCTAGATCAGTCGCATTTCTGCTTTACTTTACATCTAATTTTTGGTAGCCTACTTGTATTTGCTTTTTTAGATAATATTGCCTAACTAGATTTTACTCCCATTGATTTTAAATTTTATTTTCAAAATAGACCAAAGTCGGATTCCTACTCTATATTTAAGCTTTTACCTGTCTACTTTTTGGTTACTTGCTTGTGACAGCATTGTAAATAATATTGTCTAACTGGATTTTAGTGAATTTATTTTAGATTTTATTTTCAAAGTAGAGAGATCCCAGTCGAATTCCTACTTTATTTTAGACTTTTACCTGTCTACTTTTTGGTTACTTTCTTGTGATCACAGCGTAGATATCTTTGCCTAATTAGGTTTTACTAAAATTGATTTTGAATTTTATTCAGTCGCAATTCTGCTTTATTTTACAATTTTCTAATAATTTTTTTTTTATTTGGTAGCCTACTTGTATTTGCTTTTAAATAGCATTGCCTAACTACATTTTATTATAATTAATTTTGAATTTTATTTCCAAAATACATCAAAGCCGAATTCCTACTCTATATTTAAGCTTTTACCTGTCCAATTTTTGGTTACCTACTTGCAGTCGCAATGTAAATAACTTTGTCTAATCAGATTTTACTAAAATTGATTTTAAACTTTCTCTTCAAAATAGATCAGTCGACTTACTGTTTTCTTTTACAACTTCTCACCTAGCTAATTTTCGGTAGCCTACTTGTAGTTGCATTTTCAATCCTATTGTCTAACTAGATTTTACTAAAATTCATTTTAAATTTTATTTTCAAGATAGAGCAAAGTCGAATTCCTACCCTATATTCAAGCTTTTTACCTGTCTAATTTTTGATTACTTATTTGCTATCACAGTTGTTACGGATGACGAACAGGTGTTCAATATCATCTCTGGCAGAAACCGTCCTAGATAAACGAACAGAGCTACCCTAGATAAATCTACATAATTGTTTAGGTTAGTTTAGGGCCCAAACGTACGCACGACCAACTGGTCGTTGACAAAATACGAATGTTCACTTGAAGGGTACTGACAAGTACCATCCGTCATTGCAGGGCTATATAAGCCCTTACATTTCTACTCTCGTGGGCTAGTACTGTCGTAATCACGAATAGTGTCGCGTCGTGCTGCATCTCGGAAGTCAACTACCAGTGAGATCGGACGTTCGTTCCTTTTGAATCAAAGTTTAACCGTACAGATTCCGCGAGTTCGGTCTAAAATCTGTTAGGCAGTGACAAGGTTGCTCCGAGTCCCCCGCATTGCCGGTGCGTCAACACCGTGCGTCTTAGCTTAGGTAATATCACCTTTCAATTTCTTTCCTATTCTAAATTCAGTTCATTCGCGACACAAGTACACTTGTAGAACGAAACTCTATAGTAAGAATATATTTGTCTTCTTTGATAATTAACTCAAATTCATTAAACCCATAATTATCGTCCAATATCCTAACCAAGTGATTGAACGTCCCCACATGATACATTCTTACCGCTCGGATTGTATCAATTAAATTATACTAGTTACGAGGCTTACTAATTATCCTAGCAATTCCCTGATTAACCATCAGGCTCTTTCGCGACATTCCAATTGTCCGAACAGAGATTTATCCAACCTAGCGGCTCCCCAGTTTTGCATTGGGTTCGTCCTCATCCTAACAGCTCCCTGATTTCGCATCAGGTTCGTCTGTGCTATTATACAACCTCCTAGCAGCTCCCCGGTTTTGCATCGGGTTCGTCTGCGTTTGACTCCATTCCTAGAGGCTCCCTGACTTCGCGTCAGGTTCGTCCTCGCTGTCAATAATCCTAGCGGCTCCTCAATTTCGCATTGGGTTCGTCCGCGTTCCTTAACTAACAAATTTATATCATATTCCTAGGGTAATAACCCTTCGCCGGCCACTCGTGCTGCTCGCGGCCCTGGCTCGTAACACAGTGCAAATAACTTTGTCTAATCAGATTTTACTAGAATCGATTTTGAACTTTCTCTTCAAAATAGATCAGTCGAATTTCTGTTTTATTTTACAACTTTTCACTTAGCTAATTTTTGGTCGGCTACTTGTATTTGCATTTTAAACACTATTGTCTATCTAGATTTTACTAAAAATTGATTTTAAACTTTATGTTCAAAATAGATCAAACTCGAGGTCCTAATTTGTTTTTAACTTTTGCGTTTCTAATTTTTGGTTACTTACTTGTGATCACAATGTAACCAACTTTGCCTAATTGGATTTTACTAAAATTGGTTTTAATTTTTTTCTTCGAAAATAGCTATTGATCTAGATCAGTCGCATTTCTGCTTTACTTTACATCTAATTTTTGGTAGCCTACTTGTATTTGCTTTTTTAGATAATATTGCCTAACTAGATTTTACTCCCATTGATTTTAAATTTTATTTTCAAAATAGACCAAAGTCGGATTCCTACTCTATATTTAAGCTTTTACCTGTCTACTTTTTGGTTACTTGCTTGTGACAGCATTGTAAATAATATTGTCTAACTGGATTTTAGTGAATTTATTTTAGATTTTATTTTCAAAGTAGAGAGATCCCAGTCGAATTCCTACTTTATTTTAGACTTTTACCTGTCTACTTTTTGGTTACTTTCTTGTGATCACAGCGTAGATATCTTTGCCTAATTAGGTTTTACTAAAATTGATTTTGAATTTTATTCAGTCGCAATTCTGCTTTATTTTACAATTTTCTAATAATTTTTTTTTTATTTGGTAGCCTACTTGTATTTGCTTTTAAATAGCATTGCCTAACTACATTTTATTATAATTAATTTTGAATTTTATTTCCAAAATACATCAAAGCCGAATTCCTACTCTATATTTAAGCTTTTACCTGTCCAATTTTTGGTTACCTACTTGCAGTCGCAATGTAAATAACTTTGTCTAATCAGATTTTACTAAAATTGATTTTAAACTTTCTCTTCAAAATAGATCAGTCGACTTACTGTTTTCTTTTACAACTTCTCACCTAGCTAATTTTCGGTAGCCTACTTGTAGTTGCATTTTCAATCCTATTGTCTAACTAGATTTTACTAAAATTCATTTTAAATTTTATTTTCAAGATAGAGCAAAGTCGAATTCCTACCCTATATTCAAGCTTTTTACCTGTCTAATTTTTGATTACTTATTTGCTATCACAGTTGTTACGGATGACGAACAGGTGTTCAATATCATCTCTGGCAGAAACCGTCCTAGATAAACGAACAGAGCTACCCTAGATAAATCTACATAATTGTTTAGGTTAGTTTAGGGCCCAAACGTACGCACGACCAACTGGTCGTTGACAAAATACGAATGTTCACTTGAAGGGTACTGACAAGTACCATCCGTCATTGCAGGGCTATATAAGCCCTTACATTTCTACTCTCGTGGGCTAGTACTGTCGTAATCACGAATAGTGTCGCGTCGTGCTGCATCTCGGAAGTCAACTACCAGTGAGATCGGACGTTCGTTCCTTTTGAATCAAAGTTTAACCGTACAGATTCCGCGAGTTCGGTCTAAAATCTGTTAGGCAGTGACAAGGTTGCTCCGAGTCCCCCGCATTGCCGGTGCGTCAACACCGTGCGTCTTAGCTTAGGTAATATCACCTTTCAATTTCTTTCCTATTCTAAATTCAGTTCATTCGCGACACAAGTACACTTGTAGAACGAAACTCTATAGTAAGAATATATTTGTCTTCTTTGATAATTAGCTCAAATTCATTAAACCCATAATTATCGTCCAATATCCTAACCAAGTGATTAAACGTCCCCACATGATACATTCTTACCGCTCGAATTGTATCAATTAAATTATACTAGTTACGAGGCTTACTAATTATCCTAGCAATTCCCTGATTAACCATCAGGCTCTTTCGCGACATTCCAATTGTCCGAACAGAGATTTATCCAACCTAGCGGCTCCCCAGTTTTGCATTGGGTTCGTCCTCATCCTAACAGCTCCCTGATTTCGCATCAGGTTCGTCTGTGCTATTATACAACCTCCTAGCAGCTCCCCGGTTTTGCATCGGGTTCGTCTGCGTTTGACTCCATTCCTAGAGGCTCCCTGACTTCGCGTCAGGTTCGTCCTCGCTGTCAATAATCCTAGCGGCTCCTCAATTTCGCATTGGGTTCGTCCGCGTTCCTTAACTAACAAATTTATATCATATTCCTAGGGTAATAACCCTTCGCCGGCCACTCGTGCTGCTCGCGGCCCTGGCTCGTAACACAGTGCAAATAACTTTGTCTAATCGGATTTTACTAGAATTGATTTTAAACTTTCTCTTCAAAATAGATCAGTCGAATTTCTGTTTTATTTTACAACTTTTCACTTAGCTAATTTTTGGCCGGCTACTTGTATTTGCATTTTAAACACTATTGTCTATCTAGATTTTACTAAAATTGATTTTAAACTTTATGTTCAAAATAGATCAAACTCGAGGTCCTAATTTGTTTTTAAACTTTTGCCTTTCTAATTTTTGGTTACTTATTTGTGATCACAATGTAACCAACTTTGCCTAATTGGATTTTACTAAAATTGGTTTTAATTTTTTTCTTCGAAAATAGCTATTGATCTAGATCAGTCGCATTTCTGCTTTACTTTACATCTAATTTTTGGTAGCCTACTTGTATTTGCTTTTTTAGATAATATTGCCTAACTAGATTTTACTCCCATTGATTTTAAATTTTATTTTCAAAATAGACCAAAGTCGGATTCCTACTCTATATTTAAGCTTTTACCTGTCTACTTTTTGGTTACTTGCTTGTGACAGCATTGTAAATAATATTGTCTAACTGGATTTTAGAGAATTTATTTTAGATTTTATTTTCAAAGTAGAGAGATCCCAGTCGAATTCCTACATTATTTTAGACTTTTACCTGTCTACTTTTTGGTTACTTTCTTGTGATCACAGCGTAGATATCTTTGCCTAATTAGGTTTTACTAAAATTGATTTTGAATTTTATTCAGTCGCAATTCTGCTTTATTTTACAATTTTTTAATAATTTTTTTTTTTATTTGGTAGCCTACTTGTATTTGCTTTTAAATAGTATTGCCTAACTACATTTTATTATAATTAATTTTGAATTTTATTTCCAAAATAGATCAAAGCCGAATTCCTACTCTATATTTAAGCTTTTACCTGTCCAATTTTTGGTTACCTACTTGCAGTCGCAATGTAAATAACTTTGTCTAATCAGATTTTACTAAAATTGATTTTAAACTTTCTCTTCAAAATAGATCAGTCGACTTACTGTTGTATTTTACAACATCTCACCTAGCTAATTTTTGGTAGCCTACTTGTATTTGCATTTTAGGCACTATTGTGTATCTAGATTTTACTAAAAATTGATTCTCAATTTTATTTTCAAAATAAATTACAGTCGAAATCCCAATTTGTTTTTAACTTTTGCGTTTCTAATTTTTGGTTACTTACTTGTGATCACAGTGTAAATTACTTTGTCTAATCAGATTTTTCTAAAATCGAATTTAAAATTTCTCTTCAAAATAGATCCGTTGACTTACTGTTTTCTTTTACAACTTCTCACCTAGCTAATTTTCGGTAGCCTACTTGTAGTTGCATTTTAAATCCTATTGTCTAACTAGATTTTACTAAAATTCATTTTAAATTTTATTTTCAAGATAGAGCAAAGTCGAATTCCTACCCTATATTCAAGCTTTTTACCTGTCTAATTTTTGATTACTTATTTGCTATCACAGTTGTTACGGATGACGAACAGGTGTTCAATATCATCTCTGGCAGAAACCGTCCTAGATAAACGAACAGAGCTACCCTAGATAAATCTACATAATTGTTTAGGTTAGTTTAGGGCCCAAACGTACGCACGACCAACTGGTCGTTGACAAAATACGAATGTTCACTTGATGGGTACTGACAAGTACCATCCGTCATTGCAGGGCTATATAAGCCCTTACATTTCTACTCTCGTGGGCTAGTACTGTCGTAATCACGAATAGTGTCGCGTCGTGCTGCATCTCGGAAGTCAACTACCAGTGAGATCGGACGTTCGTTCCTTTTGAATCAAAGTTTAACCGTACAGATTCCGCGAGTTCGGTCTAAAATCTGTTAGGCAGTGACAAGGTTGCTCCGAGTCCCCCGCATTGCCGGTGCGTCAACACCGTGCGTCTTAGCTTAGGTAATATCACCATTCAATTTCTTTCCTATTCTAAATTCAGTTCATTCGCGACACAAGTACACTTGTAGAACGAAACTCTATAGTAAGAATATATTTGTCTTCTTTGATAATTAGCTCAAATTCATTAAACCCATAATTATCGTCCAATATCCTAACCAAGTGATTAAACGTCCCCACATGATACATTCTTACCGCTCGAATTGTATCAATTAAATTATACTAGTTACGAGGCTTACTAATTATCCTAGCAATTCCCTGATTAACCATCAGGCTCTTTCGCGACATTCCAATTGTCCGAACAGAGATTTATCCAACCTAGCGGCTCCCCAGTTTTGCATTGGGTTCGTCCTCATCCTAACAGCTCCCTGATTTCGCATCAGGTTCGTCTGTGCTATTATACAACCTCCTAGCAGCTCCCCGGTTTTGCATCGGGTTCGTCTGCGTTTGACTCCATTCCTAGAGGCTCCCTGACTTCGCGTCAGGTTCGTCCTCGCTGTCAATAATCCTAGCGGCTCCTCAATTTCGCATTGGGTTCGTCCGCGTTCCTTAACTAACAAATTTATATCATATTCCTAGGGTAATAACCCTTCGCCGGCCACTCGTGCTGCTCGCGGCCCTGGCTCGTAACACAGTGCAAATAACTTTGTCTAATCGGATTTTACTAGAATTGATTTTAAACTTTCTCTTCAAAATAGATCAGTCGAATTTCTGTTTTATTTTACAACTTTTCACTTAGCTAATTTTTGGCCGGCTACTTGTATTTGCATTTTAAACACTATTGTCTATCTAGATTTTACTAAAATTGATTTTAAACTTTATGTTCAAAATAGATCAAACTCGAGGTCCTAATTTGTTTTTAAACTTTTGTCTTTCTAATTTTTGGTTACTTATTTGTGATCACAATGTAACCAACTTTGCCTAATTGGATTTTACTAAAATTGGTTTTAATTTTTTTCTTCGAAAATAGCTATTGATCTAGATCAGTCGCATTTCTGCTTTACTTTACATCTAATTTTTGGTAGCCTACTTGTATTTGCTTTTTTAGATAATATTGCCTAACTAGATTTTACTCCCATTGATTTTAAATTTTATTTTCAAAATAGACCAAAGTCGGATTCCTACTCTATATTTAAGCTTTTACCTGTCTACTTTTTGGTTACTTGCTTGTGACAGCATTGTAAATAATATTGTCTAACTGGATTTTAGTGAATTTATTTTAGATTTTATTTTCAAAGTAGAGAGATCCCAGTCGAATTCCTACTTTATTTTAGACTTTTACCTGTCTACTTTTTGGTTACTTTCTTGTGATCACAGCGTAGATATCTTTGCCTAATTAGGTTTTACTAAAATTGATTTTGAATTTTATTCAGTCGCAATTCTGCTTTATTTTACAATTTTCTAATAATTTTTTTTTTATTTGGTAGCCTACTTGTATTTGCTTTTAAATAGCATTGCCTAACTACATTTTATTATAATTAATTTTGAATTTTATTTCCAAAATACATCAAAGCCGAATTCCTACTCTATATTTAAGCTTTTACCTGTCCAATTTTTGGTTACCTACTTGCAGTCGCAATGTAAATAACTTTGTCTAATCAGATTTTACTAAAATTGATTTTAAACTTTCTCTTCAAAATAGATCAGTCGACTTACTGTTTTCTTTTACAACTTCTCACCTAGCTAATTTTCGGTAGCCTACTTGTAGTTGCATTTTCAATCCTATTGTCTAACTAGATTTTACTAAAATTCATTTTAAATTTTATTTTCAAGATAGAGCAAAGTCGAATTCCTACCCTATATTCAAGCTTTTTACCTGTCTAATTTTTGATTACTTATTTGCTATCACAGTTGTTACGGATGACGAACAGGTGTTCAATATCATCTCTGGCAGAAACCGTCCTAGATAAACGAACAGAGCTACCCTAGATAAATCTACATAATTGTTTAGGTTAGTTTAGGGCCCAAACGTACGCACGACCAACTGGTCGTTGACAAAATACGAATGTTCACTTGAAGGGTACTGACAAGTACCATCCGTCATTGCAGGGCTATATAAGCCCTTACATTTCTACTCTCGTGGGCTAGTACTGTCGTAATCACGAATAGTGTCGCGTCGTGCTGCATCTCGGAAGTCAACTACCAGTGAGATCGGACGTTCGTTCCTTTTGAATCAAAGTTTAACCGTACAGATTCCGCGAGTTCGGTCTAAAATCTGTTAGGCAGTGACAAGGTTGCTCCGAGTCCCCCGCATTGCCGGTGCGTCAACACCGTGCGTCTTAGCTTAGGTAATATCACCTTTCAATTTCTTTCCTATTCTAAATTCAGTTCATTCGCGACACAAGTACACTTGTAGAACGAAACTCTATAGTAAGAATATATTTGTCTTCTTTGATAATTAGCTCAAATTCATTAAACCCATAATTATCGTCCAATATCCTAACCAAGTGATTAAACGTCCCCACATGATACATTCTTACCGCTCGAATTGTATCAATTAAATTATACTAGTTACGAGGCTTACTAATTATCCTAGCAATTCCCTGATTAACCATCAGGCTCTTTCGCGACATTCCAATTGTCCGAACAGAGATTTATCCAACCTAGCGGCTCCCCAGTTTTGCATTGGGTTCGTCCTCATCCTAACAGCTCCCTGATTTCGCATCAGGTTCGTCTGTGCTATTATACAACCTCCTAGCAGCTCCCCGGTTTTGCATCGGGTTCGTCTGCGTTTGACTCCATTCCTAGAGGCTCCCTGACTTCGCGTCAGGTTCGTCCTCGCTGTCAATAATCCTAGCGGCTCCTCAATTTCGCATTGGGTTCGTCCGCGTTCCTTAACTAACAAATTTATATCATATTCCTAGGGTAATAACCCTTCGCCGGCCACTCGTGCTGCTCGCGGCCCTGGCTCGTAACACAGTGCAAATAACTTTGTCTAATCGGATTTTACTAGAATTGATTTTAAACTTTCTCTTCAAAATAGATCAGTCGAATTTCTGTTTTATTTTACAACTTTTCACTTAGCTAATTTTTGGCCGGCTACTTGTATTTGCATTTTAAACACTATTGTCTATCTAGATTTTACTAAAATTGATTTTAAACTTTATGTTCAAAATAGATCAAACTCGAGGTCCTAATTTGTTTTTAAACTTTTGCCTTTCTAATTTTTGGTTACTTATTTGTGATCACAATGTAACCAACTTTGCCTAATTGGATTTTACTAAAATTGGTTTTAATTTTTTTCTTCGAAAATAGCTATTGATCTAGATCAGTCGCATTTCTGCTTTACTTTACATCTAATTTTTGGTAGCCTACTTGTATTTGCTTTTTTAGATAATATTGCCTAACTAGATTTTACTCCCATTGATTTTAAATTTTATTTTCAAAATAGACCAAAGTCGGATTCCTACTCTATATTTAAGCTTTTACCTGTCTACTTTTTGGTTACTTGCTTGTGACAGCATTGTAAATAATATTGTCTAACTGGATTTTAGAGAATTTATTTTAGATTTTATTTTCAAAGTAGAGAGATCCCAGTCGAATTCCTACATTATTTTAGACTTTTACCTGTCTACTTTTTGTTACTTTCTTGTGATCACAGCGTAGATATCTTTGCCTAATTAGGTTTTACTAAAATTGATTTTGAATTTTATTCAGTCGCAATTCTGCTTTATTTTACAATTTTTTAATAATTTTTTTTTTTATTTGGTAGCCTACTTGTATTTGCTTTTAAATAGTATTGCCTAACTACATTTTATTATAATTAATTTTGAATTTTATTTCCAAAATAGATCAAAGCCGAATTCCTACTCTATATTTAAGCTTTTACCTGTCCAATTTTTGGTTACCTACTTGCAGTCGCAATGTAAATAACTTTGTCTAATCAGATTTTACTAAAATTGATTTTAAACTTTCTCTTCAAAATAGATCAGTCGACTTACTGTTGTATTTTACAACATCTCACCTAGCTAATTTTTGGTAGCCTACTTGTATTTGCATTTTAGGCACTATTGTGTATCTAGATTTTACTAAAAATTGATTCTCAATTTTATTTTCAAAATAAATTACAGTCGAAATCCCAATTTGTTTTTAACTTTTGCGTTTCTAATTTTTGGTTACTTACTTGTGATCACAGTGTAAATTACTTTGTCTAATCAGATTTTTCTAAAATCGAATTTAAAATTTCTCTTCAAAATAGATCCGTTGACTTACTGTTTTCTTTTACAACTTCTCACCTAGCTAATTTTCGGTAGCCTACTTGTAGTTGCATTTTAAATCCTATTGTCTAACTAGATTTTACTAAAATTCATTTTAAATTTTATTTTCAAGATAGAGCAAAGTCGAATTCCTACCCTATATTCAAGCTTTTTACCTGTCTAATTTTTGATTACTTATTTGCTATCACAGTTGTTACGGATGACGAACAGGTGTTCAATATCATCTCTGGCAGAAACCGTCCTAGATAAACGAACAGAGCTACCCTAGATAAATCTACATAATTGTTTAGGTTAGTTTAGGGCCCAAACGTACGCACGACCAACTGGTCGTTGACAAAATACGAATGTTCACTTGATGGGTACTGACAAGTACCATCCGTCATTGCAGGGCTATATAAGCCCTTACATTTCTACTCTCGTGGGCTAGTACTGTCGTAATCACGAATAGTGTCGCGTCGTGCTGCATCTCGGAAGTCAACTACCAGTGAGATCGGACGTTCGTTCCTTTTGAATCAAAGTTTAACCGTACAGATTCCGCGAGTTCGGTCTAAAATCTGTTAGGCAGTGACAAGGTTGCTCCGAGTCCCCCGCATTGCCGGTGCGTCAACACCGTGCGTCTTAGCTTAGGTAATATCACCATTCAATTTCTTTCCTATTCTAAATTCAGTTCATTCGCGACACAAGTACACTTGTAGAACGAAACTCTATAGTAAGAATATATTTGTCTTCTTTGATAATTAGCTCAAATTCATTAAACCCATAATTATCGTCCAATATCCTAACCAAGTGATTAAACGTCCCCACATGATACATTCTTACCGCTCGAATTGTATCAATTAAATTATACTAGTTACGAGGCTTACTAATTATCCTAGCAATTCCCTGATTAACCATCAGGCTCTTTCGCGACATTCCAATTGTCCGAACAGAGATTTATCCAACCTAGCGGCTCCCCAGTTTTGCATTGGGTTCGTCCTCATCCTAACAGCTCCCTGATTTCGCATCAGGTTCGTCTGTGCTATTATACAACCTCCTAGCAGCTCCCCGGTTTTGCATCGGGTTCGTCTGCGTTTGACTCCATTCCTAGAGGCTCCCTGACTTCGCGTCAGGTTCGTCCTCGCTGTCAATAATCCTAGCGGCTCCTCAATTTCGCATTGGGTTCGTCCGCGTTCCTTAACTAACAAATTTATATCATATTCCTAGGGTAATAACCCTTCGCCGGCCACTCGTGCTGCTCGCGGCCCTGGCTCGTAACACAGTGCAAATAACTTTGTCTAATCGGATTTTACTAGAATTGATTTTAAACTTTCTCTTCAAAATAGATCAGTCGAATTTCTGTTTTATTTTACAACTTTTCACTTAGCTAATTTTTGGCCGGCTACTTGTATTTGCATTTTAAACACTATTGTCTATCTAGATTTTACTAAAATTGATTTTAAACTTTATGTTCAAAATAGATCAAACTCGAGGTCCTAATTTGTTTTTAAACTTTTGCCTTTCTAATTTTTGGTTACGTATTTGTGATCACAATGTAACCAACTTTGCCTAATTGGATTTTACTAAAATTGGTTTTAATTTTTTTCTTCGAAAATAGCTATTGATCTAGATCAGTCGCATTTCTGCTTTACTTTACATCTAATTTTTGGTAGCCTACTTGTATTTGCTTTTTTAGATAATATTGCCTAACTAGATTTTACTCCCATTGATTTTAAATTTTATTTTCAAAATAGACCAAAGTCGGATTCCTACTCTATATTTAAGCTTTTACCTGTCTACTTTTTGGTTACTTGCTTGTGACAGCATTGTAAATAATATTGTCTAACTGGATTTTAGTGAATTTATTTTAGATTTTATTTTCAAAGTACAGAGATCCCAGTCGAATTCCTACATTATTTTAGACTTTTACCTGTCTACTTTTTGGTTACTTTCTTGTGATCACAGCGTAGATATCTTTGCCTAATTAGGTTTTACTAAAATTGATTTTGAATTTTATTCAGTCGCAATTCTGCTTTATTTTACAATTTTTTAATAATTTTTTTTTTTATTTGGTAGCCTACTTGTATTTGCTTTTAAATAGTATTGCCTAACTACATTTTATTATAATTAATTTTGAATTTTATTTCCAAAATAGATCAAAGCCGAATTCCTACTCTATATTTAAGCTTTTACCTGTCCAATTTTTGGTTACCTACTTGCAGTCGCAATGTAAATAACTTTGTCTAATCAGATTTTACTAAAATTGATTTTAAACTTTCTCTTCAAAATAGATCAGTCGACTTACTGTTGTATTTTACAACATCTCACCTAGCTAATTTTTGGTAGCCTACTTGTATTTGCATTTTAGGCACTATTGTGTATCTAGATTTTACTAAAAATTGATTCTCAATTTTATTTTCAAAATAAATTACAGTCGAAATCCCAATTTGTTTTTAACTTTTGCGTTTCTAATTTTTGGTTACTTACTTGTGATCACAGTGTAAATTACTTTGTCTAATCAGATTTTTCTAAAATCGAATTTAAAATTTCTCTTCAAAATAGATCCGTTGACTTACTGTTTTCTTTTACAACTTCTCACCTAGCTAATTTTCGGTAGCCTACTTGTAGTTGCATTTTAAATCCTATTGTCTAACTAGATTTTACTAAAATTCATTTTAAATTTTATTTTCAAGATAGAGCAAAGTCGAATTCCTACCCTATATTCAAGCTTTTTACCTGTCTAATTTTTGATTACTTATTTGCTATCACAGTTGTTACGGATGACGAACAGGTGTTCAATATCATCTCTGGCAGAAACCGTCCTAGATAAACGAACAGAGCTACCCTAGATAAATCTACATAATTGTTTAGGTTAGTTTAGGGCCCAAACGTACGCACGACCAACTGGTCGTTGACAAAATACGAATGTTCACTTGATGGGTACTGACAAGTACCATCCGTCATTGCAGGGCTATATAAGCCCTTACATTTCTACTCTCGTGGGCTAGTACTGTCGTAATCACGAATAGTGTCGCGTCGTGCTGCATCTCGGAAGTCAACTACCAGTGAGATCGGACGTTCGTTCCTTTTGAATCAAAGTTTAACCGTACAGATTCCGCGAGTTCGGTCTAAAATCTGTTAGGCAGTGACAAGGTTGCTCCGAGTCCCCCGCATTGCCGGTGCGTCAACACCGTGCGTCTTAGCTTAGGTAATATCACCATTCAATTTCTTTCCTATTCTAAATTCAGTTCATTCGCGACACAAGTACACTTGTAGAACGAAACTCTATAGTAAGAATATATTTGTCTTCTTTGATAATTAGCTCAAATTCATTAAACCCATAATTATCGTCCAATATCCTAACCAAGTGATTAAACGTCCCCACATGATACATTCTTACCGCTCGAATTGTATCAATTAAATTATACTAGTTACGAGGCTTACTAATTATCCTAGCAATTCCCTGATTAACCATCAGGCTCTTTCGCGACATTCCAATTGTCCGAACAGAGATTTATCCAACCTAGCGGCTCCCCAGTTTTGCATTGGGTTCGTCCTCATCCTAACAGCTCCCTGATTTCGCATCAGGTTCGTCTGTGCTATTATACAACCTCCTAGCAGCTCCCCGGTTTTGCATCGGGTTCGTCTGCGTTTGACTCCATTCCTAGAGGCTCCCTGACTTCGCGTCAGGTTCGTCCTCGCTGTCAATAATCCTAGCGGCTCCTCAATTTCGCATTGGGTTCGTCCGCGTTCCTTAACTAACAAATTTATATCATATTCCTAGGGTAATAACCCTTCGCCGGCCACTCGTGCTGCTCGCGGCCCTGGCTCGTAACACAGTGCAAATAACTTTGTCTAATCGGATTTTACTAGAATTGATTTTAAACTTTCTCTTCAAAATAGATCAGTCGAATTTCTGTTTTATTTTACAACTTTTCACTTAGCTAATTTTTGGCCGGCTACTTGTATTTGCATTTTAAACACTATTGTCTATCTAGATTTTACTAAAATTGATTTTAAACTTTATGTTCAAAATAGATCAAACTCGAGGTCCTAATTTGTTTTTAAACTTTTGCCTTTCTAATTTTTGGTTACTTATTTGTGATCACAATGTAACCAACTTTGCCTAATTGGATTTTACTAAAATTGGTTTTAATTTTTTTCTTCGAAAATAGCTATTGATCTAGATCAGTCGCATTTCTGCTTTACTTTACATCTAATTTTTGGTAGCCTACTTGTATTTGCTTTTTTAGATAATATTGCCTAACTAGATTTTACTCCCATTGATTTTAAATTTTATTTTCAAAATAGACCAAAGTCGGATTCCTACTCTATATTTAAGCTTTTACCTGTCTACTTTTTGGTTACTTGCTTGTGACAGCATTGTAAATAATATTGTCTAACTGGATTTTAGTGAATTTATTTTAGATTTTATTTTCAAAGTACAGAGATCCCAGTCGAATTCCTACATTATTTTAGACTTTTACCTGTCTACTTTTTGGTTACTTTCTTGTGATCACAGCGTAGATATCTTTGCCTAATTAGGTTTTACTAAAATTGATTTTGAATTTTATTCAGTCGCAATTCTGCTTTATTTTACAATTTTCTAATAATTTTTTTTTATTTGGTAGCCTACTTGTATTTGCTTTTAAATAGCATTGCCTAACTACATTTTATTATAATTAATTTTGAATTTTATTTCCAAAATACATCAAAGCCGAATTCCTACTCTATATTTAAGCTTTTACCTGTCCAATTTTTGGTTACCTACTTGCAGTCGCAATGTAAATAACTTTGTCTAATCAGATTTTACTAAAATTGATTTTAAACTTTCTCTTCAAAATAGATCAGTCGACTTACTGTTGTATTTTACAACATCTTACCTAGCTGATTTTTGGTACCCTACTTGTATTTGCATTTTAGGCACTATTGTGTATCTAGATTTTACTAAAAATTGATTCTCAATTTTATTTTCAAAATAAATTACAGTCGAAATCCCAGTTTGTTTTTAACTTTTGCGTTTCTAATTTTTGGTTACTTACTTGTGATCACAGTGTAAATTACTTTGTCTAATCAGATTTTTCTAAAATCGAATTTAAAATTTCTCTTCAAAATAGATCCGTTGACTTACTGTTTTCTTTTACAACTTCTCACCTAGCTAATTTTCGGTAGCCTACTTGTAGTTGCATTTTAAATCCTATTGTCTAACTACATTTTACTAAAATTCATTTTAAATTTTATTTTCAAGATAGAGCAAAGTCGAATTCCTACCCTATATTCAAGCTTTTTACCTGTCTAATTTTTGATTACATATTTGCTATCACAGTTGTTACGGATGACGAACAGGTGTTCAATATCATCTCTTGCAGAAACCGTCCTAGATAAACGAACAGAGCTACACTAGATAAATCTACATAATTGTTTAGGTTAGTTTAGGGCCCAAACGTACGCACGACCAACTGGTCGTTGACAAAATACGAATGTTCACTTGAAGGGTACTGACAAGTACCATCCGTCATTGCAGGACTATATAAGCCCTTACATTTCTACTCTCGTGGGCTAGTACTGTCGTAATCACGAATAGTGTCGCGTCATGCTGCATCTCGAAAGTCAACTACCAGTGAGATCGGACGTTCGTTCCTTTTGAATCAAAGTTTGACCGTACAGATTCCGCGAGTTCGGTCTAAAATCTGTTAGGCAGTGACAAGGTTGCTCCGAGTCCCCCGCATTGCCGGTGCGTCAACACCGTGCGTCTTAGCTTAGGTAATATCACCTTTCAATTTCTTTCCTATTCTAAATTCAGTTCATTCGCGACACAAGTACACTTGTAGAACGAAACTCTATAGTAAGAATATATTTGTCTTCTTTGATAATTAACTCAAATTCATTAAACCCATAATTATCGTCCAATATCCTAACCAAGTGATTGAACGTCCCCACATGATACATTCTTACCGCTCGGATTGTATCAATTAAATTATACTAGTTACGAGGCTTACTAATTATCCTAGCAATTCCCTGATTAACCATCAGGCTCTTTCGCGACATTCCAATTGTCCGAACAGAGATTTATCCAACCTAGCGGCTCCCCAGTTTTGCATTGGGTTCGTCCTCATCCTAACAGCTCCCTGATTTCGCATCAGGTTCGTCTGTGCTATTATACAACCTCCTAGCAGCTCCCCGGTTTTGCATCGGGTTCGTCTGCGTTTGACTCCATTCCTAGAGGCTCCCTGACTTCGCGTCAGGTTCGTCCTCGCTGTCAATAATCCTAGCGGCTCCTCAATTTCGCATTGGGTTCGTCCGCGTTCCTTAACTAACAAATTTATATCATATTCCTAGGGTAATAACCCTTCGCCGGCCACTCGTGCTGCTCGCGGCCCTGGCTCGTAACACAGTGCAAATAACTTTGTCTAATCGGATTTTACTAGAATTGATTTTAAACTTTCTCTTCAAAATAGATCAGTCGAATTTCTGTTTTATTTTACAACTTTTCACTTAGCTAATTTTTGGCCGGCTACTTGTATTTGCATTTTAAACACTATTGTCTATCTAGATTTTACTAAAATTGATTTTAAACTTTATGTTCAAAATAGATCAAACTCGAGGTCCTAATTTGTTTTTAAACTTTTGCCTTTCTAATTTTTGGTTACTTATTTGTGATCACAATGTAACCAACTTTGCCTAATTGGATTTTACTAAAATTGGTTTTAATTTTTTTCTTCGAAAATAGCTATTGATCTAGATCAGTCGCATTTCTGCTTTACTTTACATCTAATTTTTGGTAGCCTACTTGTATTTGCTTTTTTAGATAATATTGCCTAAATAGATTTTACTCCCATTGATTTTAAATTTTATTTTCAAAATAGACCAAAGTCGGATTCCTACTCTATATTTAAGCTTTTACCTGTCTACTTTTTGGTTACTTGCTTGTGACAGCATTGTAAATAATATTGTCTAACTGGATTTTAGTGAATTTATTTTAGATTTTATTTTCAAAGTACAGAGATCCCAGTCGAATTCCTACATTATTTTAGACTTTTACCTGTCTACTTTTTGGTTACTTTCTTGTGATCACAGCGTAGATATCTTTGCCTAATTAGGTTTTACTAAAATTGATTTTGAATTTTATTCAGTCGCAATTCTGCTTTATTTTACAATTTTCTAATAATTTTTTTTTATTTGGTAGCCTACTTGTATTTGCTTTTAAATAGCATTGCCTAACTACATTTTATTATAATTAATTTTGAATTTTATTTCCAAAATACATCAAAGCCGAATTCCTACTCTATATTTAAGCTTTTACCTGTCCAATTTTTGGTTACCTACTTGCAGTCGCAATGTAAATAACTTTGTCTAATCAGATTTTACTAAAATTGATTTTAAACTTTCTCTTCAAAATAGATCAGTCGACTTACTGTTGTATTTTACAACATCTTACCTAGCTGATTTTTGGTACCCTACTTGTATTTGCATTTTAGGCACTATTGTGTATCTAGATTTTACTAAAAATTGATTCTCAATTTTATTTTCAAAATAAATTACAGTCGAAATCCCAGTTTGTTTTTAACTTTTGCGTTTCTAATTTTTGGTTACTTACTTGTGATCACAGTGTAAATTACTTTGTCTAATCAGATTTTTCTAAAATCGAATTTAAAATTTCTCTTCAAAATAGATCCGTTGACTTACTGTTTTCTTTTACAACTTCTCACCTAGCTAATTTTCGGTAGCCTACTTGTAGTTGCATTTTAAATCCTATTGTCTAACTACATTTTACTAAAATTCATTTTAAATTTTATTTTCAAGATAGAGCAAAGTCGAATTCCTACCCTATATTCAAGCTTTTTACCTGTCTAATTTTTGATTACATATTTGCTATCACAGTTGTTACGGATGACGAACAGGTGTTCAATATCATCTCTTGCAGAAACCGTCCTAGATAAACGAACAGAGCTACACTAGATAAATCTACATAATTGTTTAGGTTAGTTTAGGGCCCAAACGTACGCACGACCAACTGGTCGTTGACAAAATACGAATGTTCACTTGAAGGGTACTGACAAGTACCATCCGTCATTGCAGGACTATATAAGCCCTTACATTTCTACTCTCGTGGGCTAGTACTGTCGTAATCACGAATAGTGTCGCGTCATGCTGCATCTCGAAAGTCAACTACCAGTGAGATCGGACGTTCGTTCCTTTTGAATCAAAGTTTGACCGTACAGATTCCGCGAGTTCGGTCTAAAATCTGTTAGGCAGTGACAAGGTTGCTCCGAGTCCCCCGCATTGCCGGTGCGTCAACACCGTGCGTCTTAGCTTAGGTAATATCACCTTTCAATTTCTTTCCTATTCTAAATTCAGTTCATTCGCGACACAAGTACACTTGTAGAACGAAACTCTATAGTAAGAATATATTTGTCTTCTTTGATAATTAACTCAAATTCATTAAACCCATAATTATCGTCCAATATCCTAACCAAGTGATTGAACGTCCCCACATGATACATTCTTACCGCTCGGATTGTATCAATTAAATTATACTAGTTACGAGGCTTACTAATTATCCTAGCAATTCCCTGATTAACCATCAGGCTCTTTCGCGACATTCCAATTGTCCGAACAGAGATTTATCCAACCTAGCGGCTCCCCAGTTTTGCATTGGGTTCGTCCTCATCCTAACAGCTCCCTGATTTCGCATCAGGTTCGTCTGTGCTATTATACAACCTCCTAGCAGCTCCCCGGTTTTGCATCGGGTTCGTCTGCGTTTGACTCCATTCCTAGAGGCTCCCTGACTTCGCGTCAGGTTCGTCCTCGCTGACAATAATCCTAGCGGCTCCTCAATTTCGCATTGGGTTCGTCCGCGTTCCTTAACTAACAAATTTATATCATATTCCTAGGGTAATAACCCTTCGCCGGCCACTCGTGCTGCTCGCGGCCCTGGCTCGTAACACAGTGCAAATAACTTTGTCTAATCAGATTTTACTAAAATTGATTTTAAACTTTCTCTTCAAAATAGATCAGTCGAATTTCTGTTTTATTTTACAACTTTTCACTTAGCTAATTTTTGGTCGGCTACTTGTATTTGCATTTTAAACACTATTGTCTATCTAGATTTTACTAAAAATTGATTTTAAACTTTATGTTCAAAATAGATCAAACTCGAGGTCCTAATTTGTTTTTAAACTTTTGCATTTCTAATTTTTGGTTACTTATTTGTGATCACAATGTAACCAACTTTGCCTAATTGGATTTTACTAAAATTGGTTTTAATTTTTTTCTTCGAAAATAGCTATTGATCTAGATCAGTCGCATTTCTGCTTTACTTTACATCTAATTTTTGGTAGCCTACTTGTATTTGCTTTTTTAGATAATATTGCCTAACTAGATTTTACTCCCATTGATTTTAAATTTTATTTTCAAAATAGACCAAAGTCGGATTCCTACTCTATATTTAAGCTTTTACCTGTCTACTTTTTGGTTACTTGCTTGTGACAGCATTGTAAATAATATTGTCTAACTGGATTTTAGAGAATTTACTTTAGATTTTATTTTCAAAGTAGAGAGATCCCAGTCGAATTCCTACATTATTTTAGACTTTTACCTGTCTACTTTTTGGTTACTTTCTTGTGATCACAGCGTAGATATCTTTGCCTAATTAGGTTTTACTAAAATTGATTTTGAATTTTATTCAGTCGCAATTCTGCTTTATTTTACAATTTTTTAATAATTTTTTTTTTTATTTGGTAGCCTACTTGTATTTGCTTTTAAATAGTATTGCCTAACTACATTTTATTATAATTAATTTTGAATTTTATTTCCAAAATAGATCAAAGCCGAATTCCTACTCTATATTTAAGCTTTTACCTGTCCAATTTTTGGTTACCTACTTGCAGTCGCAATGTAAATAACTTTGTCTAATCAGATTTTACTAAAATTGATTTTAAACTTTCTCTTCAAAATAGATCAGTCGACTTACTGTTTTCTTTTACAACTTCTCACCTAGCTAATTTTCGGTAGCCTACTTGTAGTTGCATTTTCAATCCTATTGTCTAACTAGATTTTACTAAAATTCATTTTAAATTTTATTTTCAAGATAGAGCAAAGTCGAATTCCTACCCTATATTCAAGCTTTTTACCTGTCTAATTTTTGATTACTTATTTGCTATCACAGTTGTTACGGATGACGAACAGGTGTTCAATATCATCTCTGGCAGAAACCGTCCTAGATAAACGAACAGAGCTACCCTAGATAAATCTACATAATTGTTTAGGTTAGTTTAGGGCCCAAACGTACGCACGACCAACTGGTCGTTGACAAAATACGAATGTTCACTTGAAGGGTACTGACAAGTACCATCCGTCATTGCAGGGCTATATAAGCCCTTACATTTCTACTCTCGTGGGCTAGTACTGTCGTAATCACGAATAGTGTCGCGTCGTGCTGCATCTCGGAAGTCAACTACCAGTGAGATCGGACGTTCGTTCCTTTTGAATCAAAGTTTAACCGTACAGATTCCGCGAGTTCGGTCTAAAATCTGTTAGGCAGTGACAAGGTTGCTCCGAGTCCCCCGCATTGCCGGTGCGTTAACACCGTGCGTCTTAGCTTAGGTAATATCACCTTTCAATTTCTTTCCTATTCTAAATTCAGTTCATTCGCGACACAAGTACACTTGTAGAACGAAACTCTATAGTAAGAATATATTTGTCTTCTTTGATAATTAACTCAAATTCATTAAACCCATAATTATCGTCCAATATCCTAACCAAGTGATTGAACGTCCCCACATGATACATTCTTACCGCTCGGATTGTATCAATTAAATTATACTAGTTACGAGGCTTACTAATTATCCTAGCAATTCCCTGATTAACCATCAGGCTCTTTCGCGACATTCCAATTGTCCGAACAGAGATTTATCCAACCTAGCGGCTCCCCAGTTTTGCATTGGGTTCGTCCTCATCCTAACAGCTCCCTGATTTCGCATCAGGTTCGTCTGTGCTATTATACAACCTCCTAGCAGCTCCCCGGTTTTGCATCGGGTTCGTCTGCGTTTGACTCCATTCCTAGAGGCTCCCTGACTTCGCGTCAGGTTCGTCCTCGCTGTCAATAATCCTAGCGGCTCCTCAATTTCGCATTGGGTTCGTCCGCGTTCCTTAACTAACAAATTTATATCATATTCCTAGGGTAATAACCCTTCGCCGGCCACTCGTGCTGCTCGCGGCCCTGGCTCGTAACACAGTGCAAATAACTTTGTCTAATCAGATTTTACTAAAATTGATTTTAAACTTTCTCTTCAAAATAGATCAGTCGAATTTCTGTTTTATTTTACAACTTTTCACTTAGCTAATTTTTGGTCGGCTACTTGTATTTGCATTTTAAACACTATTGTCTATCTAGATTTTACTAAAAATTGATTTTAAACTTTATGTTCAAAATAGATCAAACTCGAGGTCCTAATTTGTTTTTAAACTTTTGCATTTCTAATTTTTGGTTACTTATTTGTGATCACAATGTAACCAACTTTGCCTAATTGGATTTTACTAAAATTGGTTTTAATTTTTTTCTTCGAAAATAGCTATTGATCTAGATCAGTCGCATTTCTGCTTTACTTTACATCTAATTTTTGGTAGCCTACTTGTATTTGCTTTTTTAGATAATATTGCCTAACTAGATTTTACTCCCATTGATTTTAAATTTTATTTTCAAAATAGACCAAAGTCGGATTCCTACTCTATATTTAAGCTTTTACCTGTCTACTTTTTGGTTACTTGCTTGTGACAGCATTGTAAATAATATTGTCTAACTGGATTTTAGAGAATTTATTTTAGATTTTATTTTCAAAGTAGAGAGATCCCAGTCGAATTCCTACATTATTTTAGACTTTTACCTGTCTACTTTTTGGTTACTTTCTTGTGATCACAGCGTAGATATCTTTGCCTAATTAGGTTTTACTAAAATTGATTTTGAATTTTATTCAGTCGCAATTCTGCTTTATTTTACAATTTTTTAATAATTTTTTTTTTTATTTGGTAGCCTACTTGTATTTGCTTTTAAATAGTATTGCCTAACTACATTTTATTATAATTAATTTTGAATTTTATTTCCAAAATAGATCAAAGCCGAATTCCTACTCTATATTTAAGCTTTTACCTGTCCAATTTTTGGTTACCTACTTGCAGTCGCAATGTAAATAACTTTGTCTAATCAGATTTTACTAAAATTGATTTTAAACTTTCTCTTCAAAATAGATCAGTCGACTTACTGTTGTATTTTACAACATCTCACCTAGCTAATTTTTGGTAGCCTACTTGTATTTGCATTTTAGGCACTATTGTGTATCTAGATTTTACTAAAAATTGATTCTCAATTTTATTTTCAAAATAAATTACAGTCGAAATCCCAATTTGTTTTTAACTTTTGCGTTTCTAATTTTTGGTTACTTACTTGTGATCACAGTGTAAATTACTTTGTCTAATCAGATTTTTCTAAAATCGAATTTAAAATTTCTCTTCAAAATAGATCCGTTGACTTACTGTTTTCTTTTACAACTTCTCACCTAGCTAATTTTCGGTAGCCTACTTGTAGTTGCATTTTAAATCCTATTGTCTAACTAGATTTTACTAAAATTCATTTTAAATTTTATTTTCAAGATAGAGCAAAGTCGAATTCCTACCCTATATTCAAGCTTTTTACCTGTCTAATTTTTGATTACATATTTGCTATCTCAGTTGTTACGGATGACGAACAGGTGTTCAATATCATCTCTTGCAGAAACCGTCCTAGATAAACGAACAGAGCTACCCTAGATAAATCTACATAATTGTTTAGGTTAGTTTAGGGCCCAAACGTACGCACGACCAACTGGTCGTTGACAAAATACGAATGTTCACTTGAAGGGTACTGACAAGTACCATCCGTCATTGCAGGGCTATATAAGCCCTTACATTTCTACTCTCGTGGGCTAGTACTGCCGTAATCACGAATAGTGTCGCGTCGTGCTGCATCTCGGAAGTCAACTACCAGTGAGATCGGACGTTCGTTCCTTTTGAATCAAAGTTTAACCGTACAGATTCCGCGAGTTCGGTCTAAAATCTGTTAGGCAGTGACAAGGTTGCTCCGAGTCCCCCGCATTGCCGGTGCGTCAACACCGTGCGTCTTAGCTTAGGTAATATCACCTTTCAATTTCTTTCCTATTCTAAATTCAGTTCATTCGCGACACAAGTACACTTGTAGAACGAAACTCTATAGTAAGAATATATTTGTCTTCTTTGATAATTAACTCAAATTCATTAAACCCATAATTATCGTCCAATATCCTAACCAAGTGATTGAACGTCCCCACATGATACATTCTTACCGCTCGGATTGTATCAATTAAATTATACTAGTTACGAGGCTTACTAATTATCCTAGCAATTCCCTGATTAACCATCAGGCTCTTTCGCGACATTCCAATTGTCCGAACAGAGATTTATCCAACCTAGCGGCTCCCCAGTTTTGCATTGGGTTCGTCCTCATCCTAACAGCTCCCTGATTTCGCATCAGGTTCGTCTGTGCTATTATACAACCTCCTAGCAGCTCCCCGGTTTTGCATCGGGTTCGTCTGCGTTTGACTCCATTCCTAGAGGCTCCCTGACTTCGCGTCAGGTTCGTCCTCGCTGTCAATAATCCTAGCGGCTCCTCAATTTCGCATTGGGTTCGTCCGCGTTCCTTACCTAACAAATTTATATCATATTCCTAGGGTAATAACCCTTCGCCGGCCACTCGTGCTGCTCGCGGCCCTGGCTCGTAACACACTGCAAATAACTTTGTCTAATCAGATTTTACTAAAATTGATTTTAAACTTTCTCTTCAAAATAGATCAGTCGAATTTCTGTTTTATTTTACAACTTTTCACTTAGCTAATTTTTGGTCGGCTACTTGTATTTGCATTTTAAACACTATTGTCTATCTAGATTTTACTAAAAATTGATTTTAAACTTTATGTTCAAAATAGATCAAACTCGAGGTCCTAATTTGTTTTTAAACTTTTGCATTTCTAATTTTTGGTTACTTATTTGTGATCACAATGTAACCAACTTTGCCTAATTGGATTTTACTAAAATTGGTTTTAATTTTTTTCTTCGAAAATAGCTATTGATCTAGATCAGTCGCATTTCTGCTTTACTTTACATCTAATTTTTGGTAGCCTACTTGTATTTGCTTTTTTAGATAATATTGCCTAACTAGATTTTACTCCCATTGATTTTAAATTTTATTTTCAAAATAGACCAAAGTCGGATTCCTACTCTATATTTAAGCTTTTACCTGTCTACTTTTTGGTTACTTGCTTGTGACAGCATTGTAAATAATATTGTCTAACTGGATTTTAGAGAATTTACTTTAGATTTTATTTTCAAAGTAGAGAGATCCCAGTCGAATTCCTACATTATTTTAGACTTTTACCTGTCTACTTTTTGGTTACTTTCTTGTGATCACAGCGTAGATATCTTTGCCTAATTAGGTTTTACTAAAATTGATTTTGAATTTTATTCAGTCGCAATTCTGCTTTATTTTACAATTTTTTAATAATTTTTTTTTTTATTTGGTAGCCTACTTGTATTTGCTTTTAAATAGTATTGCCTAACTACATTTTATTATAATTAATTTTGAATTTTATTTCCAAAATAGATCAAAGCCGAATTCCTACTCTATATTTAAGCTTTTACCTGTCCAATTTTTGGTTACCTACTTGCAGTCGCAATGTAAATAACTTTGTCTAATCAGATTTTACTAAAATTGATTTTAAACTTTCTCTTCAAAATAGATCAGTCGACTTACTGTTGTATTTTACAACATCTCACCTAGCTAATTTTTGGTAGCCTACTTGTATTTGCATTTTAGGCACTATTGTGTATCTAGATTTTACTAAAAATTGATTCTCAATTTTATTTTCAAAATAAATTACAGTCGAAATCCCAATTTGTTTTTAACTTTTGCGTTTCTAATTTTTGGTTACTTACTTGTGATCACAGTGTAAATTACTTTGTCTAATCAGATTTTTCTAAAATCGATTTTTAAATTTCTCTTCAAAATAGATCCGTTGACTTACTGTTTTCTTTTACTACTTCTCACCTAGCTAATTTTCGGTAGCCTACTTGTAGTTGCATTTTAAATCCTATTGTCTAACTAGATTTTACTAAAATTCATTTTAAATTTTATTTTCAAGATAGAGCAAAGTCGAATTCCTACCCTATATTCAAGCTTTTTACCTGTCTAATTTTTGATTACATATTTGCTATAACAGTTGTTACGGATGACGAACAGGTGTTCAATATCATCTCTTGCAGAAACCGTCCTAGATAAACGAACAGAGCTACACTAGATAAATCTACATAATTGTTTAGGTTAGTTTAGGGCCCAAACGTACGCACGACCAACTGGTCGTTGACAAAATACGAATGTTCACTTGAAGGGTACTGACAAGTACCATCCGTCATTGCAGGGCTATATAAGCCCTTACATTTCTACTCTCGTGGGCTAGTACTGTCGTAATCACGAATAGTGTCGCGTCGTGCTGCATCTCGGAAGTCAACTACCAGTGAGATCGGACGTTCGTTCCTTTTGAATCAAAGTTTAACCGTACAGATTCCGCGAGTTCGGTCTAAAATCTGTTAGGCAGTGACAAGGTTGCTCCGAGTCCCCCGCATTGCCGGTGCGTCAACACCGTGCGTCTTAGCTTAGGTAATATCACCTTTCAATTTCTTTCCCATTCTAAATTCAGTTCATTCGCGACACAAGTACACTTGTAGAACGAAACTCTATAGTAAGAATATATTTGTCTTCTTTGATAATTAACTCAAATTCATTAAACCCAAAATTATCGTCCAATATCCTAACCAAGTGATTGAACGTCCCCACATGATACATTCTTACCGCTCGGATTGTATCAATTAAATTATACTAGTTACGAGGCTTACTAATTATCCTAGCAATTCCCTGATTAACCATCAGGCTCTTTCGCGACATTCCAATTGTCCGAACAGAGATTTATCCAACCTAGCGGCTCCCCAGTTTTGCATTGGGTTCGTCCTCATCCTAACAGCTCCCTGATTTCGCATCAGGTTCGTCTGTGCTATTATACAACCTCCTAGCAGCTCCCCGGTTTTGCATCGGGTTCGTCTGCGTTTGACTCCATTCCTAGAGGCTCCCTGACTTCGCGTCAGGTTCGTCCTCGCTGTCAATAATCCTAGCGGCTCCTCAATTTCGCATTGGGTTCGTCCGCGTTCCTTAACTAACAAATTTATATCATATTCCTAGGGTAATAACCCTTCGCCGGCCACTCGTGCTGCTCGCGGCCCTGGCTCGTAACACAGTGCAAATAACTTTGTCTAATCAGATTTTACTAAAATTGATTTTAAACTTTCTCTTCAAAATAGATCAGTCGAATTTCTGTTTTATTTTACAACTTTTCACTTAGCTAATTTTTGGTCGGCTACTTGTATTTGCATTTTAAACACTATTGTCTATCTAGATTTTACTAAAAATTGATTTTAAACTTTATGTTCAAAATAGATCAAACTCGAGGTCCTAATTTGTTTTTAAACTTTTGCCTTTCTAATTTTTGGTTACTTATTTGTGATCACAATGTAACCAACTTTGCCTAATTGGATTTTACTAAAATTGGTTTTAATTTTTTTCTTCGAAAATAGCTATTGATCTAGATCAGTCGCATTTCTGCTTTACTTTACATCTAATTTTTGGTAGCCTACTTGTATTTGCTTTTTTAGATAATATTGCCTAACTAGATTTTACTCCCATTGATTTTAAATTTTATTTTCAAAATAGACCAAAGTCGGATTCCTACTCTATATTTAAGCTTTTACCTGTCTACTTTTTGGTTACTTGCTTGTGACAGCATTGTAAATAATATTGTCTAACTGGATTTTAGTGAATTTATTTTAGATTTTATTTTCAAAGTAGAGAGATCCCAGTCGAATTCCTACTTTATTTTAGACTTTTACCTGTCTACTTTTTGGTTACTTTCTTGTGATCACAGCGTAGATATCTTTGCCTAATTAGGTTTTACTAAAATTGATTTTGAATTTTATTCAGTCGCAATTCTGCTTTATTTTACAATTTTCTAATAATTTTTTTTTTATTTGGTAGCCTACTTGTATTTGCTTTTAAATAGCATTGCCTAACTACATTTTATTATAATTAATTTTGAATTTTATTTCCAAAATACATCAAAGCCGAATTCCTACTCTATATTTAAGCTTTTACCTGTCCAATTTTTGGTTACCTACTTGCAGTCGCAATGTAAATAACTTTGTCTAATCAGATTTTACTAAATTTGATTTTAAACTTTCTCTTCAAAATAGATCAGTCGACTTACTGTTTTCTTTTACAACTTCTCACCTAGCTAATTTTCGGTAGCCTACTTGTAGTTGCATTTTCAATCCTATTGTCTAACTAGATTTTACTAAAATTCATTTTAAATTTTATTTTCAAGATAGAGCAAAGTCGAATTCCTACCCTATATTCAAGCTTTTTACCTGTCTAATTTTTGATTACTTATTTGCTATCACAGTTGTTACGGATGACGAACAGGTGTTCAATATCATCTCTGGCAGAGACCGTCCTAGATAAACGAACAGAGCTACCCTAGATAAATCTACATAATTGTTTAGGTTAGTTTAGGGCCCAAACGTACGCACGACCAACTGGTCGTTGACAAAATACGAATGTTCACTTGAAGGGTACTGACAAGTACCATCCGTCATTGCAGGGCTATATAAGCCCTTACATTTCTACTCTCGTGGGCTAGTACTGTCGTAATCACGAATAGTGTCGCGTCGTGCTGCATCTCGGAAGTCAACTACCAGTGAGATCGGACGTTCGTTCCTTTTGAATCAAAGTTTAACCGTACAGATTCCGCGAGTTCGGTCTAAAATCTGTTAGGCAGTGACAAGGTTGCTCCGAGTCCCCCGCATTGCCGGTGCGTCAACACCGTGCGTCTTAGCTTAGGTAATATCACCTTTCAATTTCTTTCCTATTCTAAATTCAGTTCATTCGCGACACAAGTACACTTGTAGAACGAAACTCTATAGTAAGAATATATTTGTCTTCTTTGATAATTAACTCAAATTCATTAAACCCATAATTATCGTCCAATATCCTAACCAAGTGATTGAACGTCCCCACATGATACATTCTTACCGCTCGGATTGTATCAATTAAATTATACTAGTTACGAGGCTTACTAATTATCCTAGCAATTCCCTGATTAACCATCAGGCTCTTTCGCGACATTCCAATTGTCCGAACAGAGATTTATCCAACCTAGCGGCTCCCCAGTTTTGCATTGGGTTCGTCCTCATCCTAACAGCTCCCTGATTTCGCATCAGGTTCGTCTGTGCTATTATACAACCTCCTAGCAGCTCCCCGGTTTTGCATCGGGTTCGTCTGCGTTTGACTCCATTCCTAGAGGCTCCCTGACTTCGCGTCAGGTTCGTCCTCGCTGTCAATAATCCTAGCGGCTCCTCAATTTCGCATTGGGTTCGTCCGCGTTCCTTAACTAACAAATTTATATCATATTCCTAGGGTAATAACCCTTCGCCGGCCACTCGTGCTGCTCGCGGCCCTGGCTCGTAACACAGTGCAAATAACTTTGTCTAATCAGATTTTACTAAAATTGATTTTAAACTTTCTCTTCAAAATAGATCAGTCGAATTTCTGTTTTATTTTACAACTTTTCACTTAGCTAATTTTTGGTCGGCTACTTGTATTTGCATTTTAAACACTATTGTCTATCTAGATTTTACTAAAAATTGATTCTCAATTTTATTTTCAAAATAAATTACAGTCGAAATCCCAATTTGTTTTTAACTTTTGCGTTTCTAATTTTTGGTTACTTACTTGTGATCACAGTGTAAATTACTTTGTCTAATCAGATTTTTCTAAAATCGATTTTTAAATTTCTCTTCAAAATAGATCCGTTGACTTACTGTTTTCTTTTACTACTTCTCACCTAGCTAATTTTCGGTAGCCTACTTGTAGTTGCATTTTAAATCCTATTGTCTAACTAGATTTTACTAAAATTCATTTTAAATTTTATTTTCAAGATAGAGCAAAGTCGAATTCCTACCCTATATTCAAGCTTTTTACCTGTCTAATTTTTGATTACTTATTTGCTATCACAGTTGTTACGGATGACGATCAGGTGTTCAATATCATCTCTGGCAGAAACTGTCCTAGATAAACGAACAGAGCTACCCTAGATAAATCTACATAATTGTTTAGGTTAGTTTAGGGCCCAAACGTACGCACGACCAACTGGTCGTTGACAAAATACGAATGTTCACTTGAAGGGTACTGACAAGTACCATCCGTCATTGCAGGGCTATATAAGCCCTTACATTTCTACTCTCGTGGGCTAGTACTGTCGTAATCACGAATAGTGTCGCGTCGTGCTGCATCTCGGAAGTCAACTACCAGTGAGATCGGACGTTCGTTCCTTTTGAAGCAAAGTTTAACCGTACAGATTCCGCGAGTTCGGTCTAAAATCTGTTAGGCAGTGACAAGGTTGCTCCGAGGCCCCCGCATTGCCGGTGCGTCAACACCGTGCGTCTTAGCTTAGGTAATATCACCTTTCAATTTCTTTCCTATTCTAAATTCAGTTCATTCGCGACACAAGTACACTTGTAGAACGAAACTCTATAGTAAGAATATATTTGTCTTCTTTGATAATTAACTCAAATTCATTAAACCCATAATTATCGTCCAATATCCTAACCAAGTGATTGAACGTCCCCACATGATACATTCTTACCGCTCGGATTGTATCAATTAAATTATACTAGTTACGAGGCTTACCAATTATCCTAGCAATTCCCTGATTAACCATCAGGCTCTTTCGCGACATTCCAATTGTCCGAACAGAGATTTATCCAACCTAGCGGCTCCCCAGTTTTGCATTGGGTTCGTCCTCATCCTAACAGCTCCCTGATTTCGCATCAGGTTCGTCTGTGCTATTATACAACCTCCTAGCAGCTCCCCGGTTTTGCATCGGGTTCGTCTGCGTTTGACTCCATTCCTAGAGGCTCCCTGACTTCGCGTCAGGTTCGTCCTCGCTGTCAATAATCCTAGCGGCTCCTCAATTTCGCATTGGGTTCGTCCGCGTTCCTTAACTAACAAATTTATATCATATTCCTAGGGTAATAACCCTTCGCCGGCCACTCGTGCTGCTCGCGGCCCTGGCTCGTAACACAGTGCAAATAACTTTGTCTAATCGGATTTTACTAGAATTGATTTTCAACTTTCTCTTCAAAATAGATCAGTCGAATTTCTGTTTTATTTTACAACTTTTCACTTAGCTAATTTTTGGCCGGCTACTTGTATTTGCATTTTAAACACTATTGTCTATCTAGATTTTACTAAAATTGATTTTAAACTTTATGTTCAAAATAGATCAAACTCGAGGTCCTAATTTGTTTTTAAACTTTTGCCTTTCCAATTTTTGGTTACTTATTTGTGATCACAATGTAACCAACTTTGCCTAATTGGATTTTACTAAAATTGGTTTTAATTTTTTTCTTCGTAAATAGCTATTGATCTAGATCAGTCGCATTTCTGCTTTACTTTACATCTAATGTTTGGTAGCCTACTTGTATTTGCTTTTTTAGATAATATTGCCTAACTAGATTTTACTCCCATTGATTTTAAATTTTATTTTCAAAATATACCAAAGTCGGATTCCTACTCTATATTTAAGCTTTTACCTGTCTACTTTTTGGTTACTTGCTTGTGACAGCATTGTAAATAATATTGTCTAACTGGATTTTAGTGAATTTATTTTAGATTTTATTTTCAAAGTAGAGAGATCCCAGTCGAATTCCTACTTTATTTTAGACTTTTACCTGTCTACTTTTTGGTTACTTTCTTGTGATCACAGCGTAGATATCTTTGCCTAATTAGGTTTTACTAAAATTGATTTTGAATTTTATTCAGTCGCAATTCTGCATTATTTTACAATTTTCTAATAATTTTTTTTTTTATTTGGTAGCCTACTTGTATTTGCTTTTAAATAGCATTGCCTAACTACATTTTATTATAATTAATTTTGAATTTTATTTCCAAAATACATCAAAGTCGAATTCCTACCCTATATTCAAGCTTTTTACCTGTCTAATTTTTGATTACTTATTTGCTATCACAGTTGTTACGGATGACGAACAGGTGTTCAATATCATCTCTGGCAGAAACCGTCCTAGATAAATGAACAGAGCTACCCTAGATAAATCTACATAATTGTTTAGGTTAGTTTAGGGCCCAAACGTACGCACGACCAACTGGTCGTTGACAAAATACGAATGTTCACTTGAAGGGTACTGACAAGTACCATCCGTCATTGCAGGGCTATATAAGCCCTTACATTTCTACTCTCGTGGGCTAGTACTGTCGTAATCACGAATAGTGTCGCGTCGTGCTGCATCTCGGAAGTCAACTACCAGTGAGATCGGACGTTCGTTCCTTTTGAATCAAAGTTTAACCGTACAGATTCCGCGAGTTCGGTCTAAAATCTGTTAGGCAGTGACAAGGTTGCTCCGAGTCCCCCGCATTGCCGGTGCGTCAACACCGTGCGTCTTAGCTTAGGTAATATCACCTTTCCATTTCTTTCCTATTCTAAATTCAGTTCATTCGCGACACAAGTACACTTGTAGAACGAAACTCTATAGTAAGAATATATTTGCCTTCTTTGATAATTAACTCAAATTCATTAAACCCATAATTATCGTCCAATATCCTAACCAAGTGATTGAACGTCCCCACATGATACATTCTTACCGCTCGGATTGTATCAAATAAATTATACTAGTTACGAGGCTTACTAATTATCCTAGCAATTCCCTGATTAACCATCAGGCTCTTTCGCGACATTCCAATTGTCCGAACAGAGATTTATCCAACCTAGCGGCTCCCCAGTTTTGCATTGGCTCGAAACACAGTGCTCTGAACACTGGCTCGAAACACAGTGCAAATAACTTTGTCTAATCGGATTTTACTAGAATTGATTTTGAACTTTCTCTTCAAAATAGATCAGTCGAATTTCTGTTTTATTTTAGAACTTTTCACTTAGCTAATTTTTGGCCGGCTACTTGCATTTGCATTTTAAACACTATTGTCTATCTAGATTTTACTAAAATTGATTTTAAACTTTATGTTCAAAATAGATCAAACTCGAGGTCCTAATTTGTTTTTAAACTTTTGCCTTTCTAATTTTTGGTTACTTATTTGTGATCACAATGTAACCAACTTTGCCTAATTGGATTTTACTAAAATTGGTTTTAATTTTTTTCTTTGAAAATAGCTATTGATCTAGATCAGTCGCATTTCTGCTTTACTTTACATCTAATTTTTGGTAGCCTACTTGTATTTGCTTTTTTAGATAATATTGCCTAACTAGATTTTACTCCCATTGATTTTAAATTTTATTTTCAAAATAGACCAAAGTCGGATTCCTACTCTATATTTAAGCTTTTACCTGTCTACTTTTTGGTTACTTGCTTGTGACAGCATTGTAAATAATATTGTCTAACTGGATTTTAGTGAATTTATTTTAGATTTTATTTTCAAAGTAGAGAGATCCCAGTCGAATTCCTACTTTATTTTAGACTTTTACCTGTCTACTTTTTGGTTACTTTCTTGTGATCACAGCGTAGATATCTTTGCCTAATTAGGTTTTACTAAAATTGATTTTGAATTTTATTCAGTCGCAATTCTGCTTTATTTTACAATTTTTTAATAATTTTTTTTTTTATTTGGTAGCCTACTTGTATTTGCTTTTAAATAGTATTGCCTAACTACATTTTATTATAATTACTTTTGAATTATATTTCCAAAATAGATCAGGGCCGAATTCCTACTCTATATTTAAGCTTTTACCTGTCCAATTTTTGGTTACCTACTTGCAGTCGCAATGTAAATAACTTTGTCTAATCAGATTTTACTAAAATTGATTTTAAACTTTCTCTTCAAAATAGATCAGTCGACTTACTGTTGTATTTTACAACATCTCACCTAGCTAATTTTTGGTAGCCTACTTGTATTTGCATTTTAGGCACTATTGTGTATCTAGATTTTACTAAAAATTGATTCTCAATTTTATTTTCAAAATAAATTACAGTCGAAATCCCAATTTGTTTTTAACTTTTGCGTTTCTAATTTTTGGTTACTTACTTGTTATCACAGTGTAAATTACTTTGTCTAATCAGATTTTTCTAAAATCGATTTTTAAATTTCTCTTCAAAATAGATCCGTTGACTTACTGTTTTCTTTTACAACTTCTCACCTAGCTAATTTTCGGTAGCCTACTTGAAGTTGAATTTTAAATCCTATTGTCTAACTAGATTTTACTAAAATTCATTTTAAATTTTATTTTCAAGATAGAGCAAAGTCGAATTCCTACCCTATATTCAAGCTTTTTACCTGTCTAATTTTTGATTACTTATTTGCTATCACAGTTGTTACGGATGACGATCAGGTGTTCAATATCATCTCTGGCAGAAACTGTCCTAGATAAACGAACAGAGCTACCCTAGATAAATCTACATAATTGTTTAGGTTAGTTTAGGGCCCAAACGTACGCACGACCAACTGGTCGTTGACAAAATACGAATGTTCACTTGAAGGGTACTGACAAGTACCATCCGTCATTGCAGGGCTATATAAGCCCTTACATTTCTACTCTCGTGGGCTAGTACTGTCGTAATCACGAATAGTGTCGCGTCGTGCTGCATCTCGGAAGTCAACTACCAGTGAGATCGGACGTTCGTTCCTTTTGAATCAAAGTTTAACCGTACAGATTCCGCGAGTTCGGTCTAAAATCTGTTAGGCAGTGACAAGGTTGCTCCGAGTCCCCCGCATTGCCGGTGCGTCAACACCGTGCGTCTTAGCTTAGGTAATATCACCTTTCAATTTCTTTCCTATTCTAAATTCAGTTCATTCGCGACACAAGTACACTTGTAGAACGAAACTCTATAGTAAGAATATATTTGTCTTGTTTGATAATTAACTCAAATTCATTAAACCCATAATTATCGTCCAATATCCTAACCAAGTGATTGAACGTCCCCACATGATACATTCTTACCGCTCGGATTGTATCAATTAAATTATACTAGTTACGAGGCTTACCAATTATCCTAGCAATTCCCTGATTAACCATCAGGCTCTTTCGCGACATTCCAATTGTCCGAACAGAGATTTATCCAACCTAGCGGCTCCCCAGTTTTGCATTGGGTTCGTCCTCATCCTAACAGCTCCCTGATTTCGCATCAGGTTCGTCTGTGCTATTATACAACCTCCTAGCAGCTCCCCGGTTTTGCATCGGGTTCGTCTGCGTTTGACTCCATTCCTAGAGGCTCCCTGACTTCGCGTCAGGTTCGTCCTCGCTGTCAATAATCCTAGCGGCTCCTCAATTTCGCATTGGGTTCGTCCGCGTTCCTTAACTAACAAATTTATATCATATTCCTAGGGTAATAACCCTTCGCCGGCCACTCGTGCTGCTCGCGGCCCTGGCTCGTAACACAGTGCAAATAACTTTGTCTAATCGGATTTTACTAGAATTGATTTTCAACTTTCTCTTCAAAATAGATCAGTCGAATTTCTGTTTTATTTTACAACTTTTCACTTAGCTAATTTTTGGCCGGCTACTTGTATTTGCATTTTAAACACTATTGTCTATCTAGATTTTACTAAAATTGATTTTAAACTTTATGTTCAAAATAGATCAAACTCGAGGTCCTAATTTGTTTTTAAACTTTTGCCTTTCCAATTTTTGGTTACTTATTTGTGATCACAATGTAACCAACTTTGCCTAATTGGATTTTACTAAAATTGGTTTTAATTTTTTTCTTCGAAAATAGCTATTGATCTAGATCAGTCGCATTTCTGCTTTACTTTACATCTAATGTTTGGTAGCCTACTTGTATTTGCTTTTTTAGATAATATTGCCTAACTAGATTTTTCTCCCATTGATTTTAAATTTTATTTTCAAAATATACCAAAGTCGGATTTCTACTCTATATTTAAGCTTTTACCTGTCTACTTTTTGGTTACTTGCTTGTGACAGCATTGTAAATAATATTGTCTAACTGGATTTTAGTGAATTTATTTTAGATTTTATTTTCAAAGTAGAGAGATCCCAGTCGAATTCCTACTTTATTTTAGACTTTTACCTGTCTACTTTTTGGTTACTTTCTTGTGATCACAGCGTAGATATCTTTGCCTAATTAGGTTTTACTAAAATTGATTTTCAATTTTATTCAGTCGCAATTCTGCTTTATTTTACAATTTTCTAATAATTTTTTTTTTTATTTGGTAGCCTACTTGTATTTGCTTTTAAATAGTATTGCCTAACTACATTTTATTATAATTAATTTTGAATTATATTTCCAAAATAGATCAGGGCCGAATTCCTACTCTATATTTAAGCTTTTACCTGTCCAATTTTTGGTTACCTACTTGCAGTCGCAATGTAAATAACTTTGTCTAATCAGATTTTACTAAAATTGATTTTAAACTTTCTCTTCAAAATAGATCAGTCGACTTACTGTTGTATTTTACAACATCTCACCTAGCTAATTTTTGGTAGCCTACTTGTATTTGCATTTTAGGCACTATTGTGTATCTAGATTTTACTAAAAATTGATTCTCAATTTTATTTTCAAAATAAATTACAGTCGAAATCCCAATTTGTTTTTAACTTTTGCGTTTCTAATTTTTGGTTACTTACTTGTGATCACAGTGTAAATTACTTTGTCTAATCAGATTTTTCTAAAATCGATTTTTAAATTTCTCTTCAAAATAGATCCGTTGACTTACTGTTTTCTTTTACAACTTCTCACCTAGCTAATTTTCGGTAGCCTACTTGTAGTTGCATTTTAAATCCTATTGTCTAACTAGATTTTACTAAAATTCATTTTAAATTTTATTTTCAAGATAGAGCAAAGTCGAATTCCTACCCTATATTCAAGCTTTTTACCTGTCTAATTTTTGATTACATATTTGCTATCACAGTTGTTACGGATGACGAACAGGTGTTCAATATCATCTCTTGCAGAAACCGTCCTAGATAAACGAACAGAGCTACACTAGATAAATCTACATAATTGTTTAGGTTAGTTTAGGGCCCAAACGTAGGCACGACCAACTGGTCGTTGACAAAATACGAATGTTCACTTGAAGGGTACTGACAAGTACCATCCGTCATTGCAGGGCTATATAAGCCCTTACATTTCTACTCTCGTGGGCTAGTACTGTCGTAATCACGAATAGTGTCGCGTCGTGCTGCATCTCGGAAGTCAACTACCAGTGAGATCGGACGTTCGTTCCTTTTGAATCAAAGTTTAACCGTACAGATTCCGCGAGTTCGGTCTAAAATCTGTTAGGCAGTGACAAGGTTGCTCCGAGTCCCCCGCATTGCCGGTGCGTCAACACCGTGCGTCTTAGCTTAGCTAATATCACCTTTCAATTTCTTTCCTATTCTAAATTCAGTTCATTCGCGACACAAGTACACTTGTAGAACGAAACTCTATAGTAAGAATATATTTGTCTTCTTTGATAATTAACTCAATTTCATTAAACCCATAATTATCGTCCAATATCCTAACCAAGTGATTGAACGTCCCCACATGATACATTCTTACCGCTCGGATTGTATCAATTAAATTATACTAGTTACGAGGCTTACTAATTATCCTAGCAATTCCCTGATTAACCATCAGGCTCTTTCGCGACATTCCAATTGTCCGAACAGAGATTTATCCAACCTAGCGGCTCCCCGGTTTTGCATCGGGTTCGTCTGCGTTTGACTCCATTCCTAGAGGCTCCCTGACTTCGCGTCAGGTTCGTCCTCGCTGTCAATAATCCTAGCGGCTCCTCAATTTCGCATTGGGTTCGTCCGCGTTCCTTAACTAACAAATTTATATCATATTCCTAGGGTAATAACCCTTCGCCGGCCACTCGTGCTGCTCGCGGCCCTGGCTCGTAACACAGTGCAAATAACTTTGTCTAATCAGATTTTACTAAAATTGATTTTAAACTTTCTCTTCAAAATAGATCAGTCGAATTTCTGTTTTATTTTACAACTTTTCACTTAGCTAATTTTTGGCCGGCTACTTGTATTTGCATTTTAAACACTATTGTCTATCTAGATTTTACTAAAATTGATTTTAAATTTTATGTTCAAAATAGATCAAACTCGAGGTCCTAATTTGTTTTTAAACTTTTGCCTTTCTAATTTTTGGTTACTTATTTGTGATCACAATGTAACCAACTTTGAATAATTGGATTTTATTAAAATTGGTTTTAATTTTTTTCTTAGAAAATAGTTATTGATCTAGATCAGTCGCATTTCTGCTTTACTTTACATCTAATTTTTGGTAGCCTACTTGTATTTGCTTTTTTAGATAATATTGCCTAACTAGATTTTACTTCCATTGATTTTAAATTTTATTTTCAAAATAGACCAAAGTCGGATTCCTACTCTATATTTAAGCTTTTACCTGTCTACTTTTTGGTTACTTGCTTGTGACAGCATTGTAAATAATATTGTCTAACTGGATTTTAGTGAATTTACTTTAGATTTTATTTTCAAAGTAGGGAGATCCCAGTCGAATTCCTACTTTATTTTAGACTTTTACCTGTCTACTTTTTGGTTACTTTCTTGTGATCACAGCGTAGATATCTTTGCCTAATTAGGTTTTACTAAAATTGATTTTGAATTTTATTCATTCGCAATTCTGCTTTATTTTACAATTTTCTAATAATTTTTTTTTTATTTGGTAGCCTACTTGTATTTGCTTTTAAATAGTATTGCCTAACTACATTTTATTATAATTAATTTTGAATTTTATTTCCAAAATAGATCAAAGCCGAATTCCTACTCTATATTTAAGATTTTACCTGTCCAATTTTTGGTTACCTACTTGCAGTCGCAATGTAAATAACTTTGTCTAATCAGATTTTACTAAAATTGATTTTAAACTTTCTCTTCAAAATAGATCAGTCGACTTACTGTTTTCTTTTACAACTTCTCACCTAGCTAATTTTCGCTAGCCTACTTGTAGTTGCATTTTAAATCCTATTGTCTAACTAGATTTTACTAAAATTCATTTTAAATTTTATTTTCAAGATAGAGCAAAGTCGAATTCCTACCCTATATTCAAGCTTTTTACCTGTCTAATTTTTGATTACTTATTTGCTATCACAGTTGTTACGGATGACGAACAGGTGTTCAATATCATCTCTTGCAGAAACCGTCCTAGATAAACGAACAGAGCTACACTAGATAAATCTACATAATTGTTTAGGTTAGTTTAGGGCCCAAACGTAGGCACGACCAACTGGTCGTTGACAAAATACGAATGTTCACTTGAAGGGTACTGACAAGTACCATCCGTCATTGCAGGGCTATATAAGCCCTTACATTTCTACTCTCGTGGGCTAGTACTGTCGTAATCACGAATAGTGTCGCGTCGTGCTGCATCTCGGAAGTCAACTACCAGTGAGATCGGACGTTCGTTCCTTTTGAATCAAAGTTTAACCGTACAGATTCCGCGAGTTCGGTCTAAAATCTGTTAGGCAGTGACAAGGTTGCTCCGAGTCCCCCGCATTGCCGGTGCGTCAACACCGTGCGTCTTAGCTTAGGTAATATCACCTTTCAATTTCTTTCCTATTCTAAATTCAGTTCATTCGCGACACAAGTACACTTGTAGAACGAAACTCTATAGTAAGAATATATTTGTCTTCTTTGATAATTAACTCAAATTCATTAAACCCATAATTATCGTCCAATATCCTAACCAAGTGATTGAACGTCCCCACATGATACATTCTTACCGCTCGGATTGTATCAATTAAATTATACTAGTTACGAGGCTTACTAATTATCCTAGCAATTCCCTGATTAACCATCAGGCTCTTTCGCGACATTCCAATTGTCCGAACAGAGATTTATCCAACCTAGCGGCTCCCCACTTTTGCATTGGGTTCGTCCTCATCCTAACAGCTCCCTGATTTCGCATCAGGTTCGTCTGTGCTATTATACAACCTCCTAGCAGCTCCCCGGTTTTGCATCGGGTTCGTCTGCGTTCCTTAACTAACAAATTTATATCATATTCCTACGGTAATAACCCTTCGCCGGCCACTCGTGCTGCTCGCGGCCCTGGCTCGTAACACAGTTCATATAACTTTGTCTAATCAGATTTTACTAAAATTGATTTTAAACTTTCTCTTCAAAATAGATCAGTCGAATTTCTGTTTTATTTTACAACTTTTCACTTAGCTAATTTTTGGTCGGCTACTTGTATTTGCATTTTAAACACTATTGTCTATCTAGATTTTACTAAAAATTGATTCTCAATTTTATTTTCAAAATAAATTACAGTCGAAATCCCAATTTGTTTTTAACTTTTGCGTTTCTAATTTTTGGTTACTTACTTGTGATCACAGTGTAAATTACTTTGTCTAATCAGACTTTTCTAAAATCGATTTTTAAATTTCTCTTCAAAATAGATCCGTTGACTTACTGTTTTCTTTTACAACTTCTCACCTAGCTAATTTTCGCTAGCCTACTTGTAGTTGCATTTTAAATCCTATTGTCTAACTAGATTTTACTAAAATTCATTTTAAATTTTATTTTCAAGATAGAGCAAAGTCGAATTCCTACCCTATATTCAAGCTTTTTACCTGTCTAATTTTTGATTACTTATTTGCTATCACAGTTGTTACGGATGACGAACAGGTGTTCAATATCATCTCTTGCAGAAACCGTCCTAGATAAACGAACAGAGCTACACTAGATAAATCTACATAATTGTTTAGGTTAGTTTAGGGCCAAAACGTAGGCACGACCAACTGGTCGTTGACAAAATACGAATGTTCACTTGAAGGGTACTGACAAGTACCATCCGTCATTGCAGGGCTATATAAGCCCTTACATTTCTACTCTCGTGGGCTAGTACTGTCGTAATCACGAATAGTGTCGCGTCGTGCTGCATCTCGGAAGTCAACTACCAGTGAGATCGGACGTTCGTTCCTTTTGAATCAAAGTTTAACCGTACAGATTCCGCGAGTTCGGTCTAAAATCTGTTAGGCAGTGACAAGGTTGCTCCGAGTCCCCCGCATTGCCGGTGCGTCAACACCGTGCGTCTTAGCTTAGGTAATATCACCTTTCAATTTCTTTCCTATTCTAAATTCAGTTCATTCGCGACACAAGTACACTTGTAGAACGAAACTCTATAGTAAGAATATATTTGTCTTCTTTGATAATTAACTCAAATTCATTAAACCCATAATTATCGTCCAATATCCTAACCAAGTGATTGAACGTCCCCACATGATACATTCTTACCGCTCGGATTGTATCAAATAAATTATACTAGTTACGAGGCTTACTAATTATCCTAGCAATTCCCTGATTAACCATCAGGCTCTTTCGCGACATTCCAATTGTCCGAACAGAGATTTATCCAACCTAGCGGCTCCCCACTTTTGCATTGGGTTCGTCCTCATCCTAACAGCTCCCTGATTTCGCATCAGGTTCGTCTGTGCTATTATACAACCTCCTAGCAGCTCCCCGGTTTTGCATCGGGTTCGTCTGCGTTTGACTCCATTCCTAGAGGCTCCCTGACTTCGCGTCAGGTTCGTCCTCGCTGTCAATAATCCTAGCGGCTCCTCAATTTCGCATTGGGTTCGTCCGCGTTCCTTAACTAACAAATTTATATCATATTCCTAGGGTAATAACCCTTCGCCGGCCACTCGTGCTGCTCGCGGCCATGGCTCGAAACACAGTGCAAATAACTTTGTCTAATCGGATTTTACTAAAATTGATTTTAAACTTTCTCTTCAAAATAGATCAGTCGAATTTCTGTTTTATTTTACAACTTTTCACTTAGCTAATTTTTGGCCGGCTACTTGCATTTGCATTTTAAACACTATTGTCTATCTAGATTTTACTAAAATTGATTTTAAACTTTATGTTCAAAATAGATCAAACTCGGGGTCCTAATTTGTTTTTAAACTTTTGCCTTTCTAATTTTTGGTTACTTATTTGTGATCACAATGTAACCAACTTTGCCTAATTGGATTTTACTAAAATTGGTTTTAATTTTTTTCTTCGAAAATAGCTATTGATCTAGATCAGTCGCATTTCTGCTTTACTTTACATCTAATGTTTGGTAGCCTACTTGTATTTGCTTTTTTAGATAATATTGCCTAACTAGATTTTACTCCCATTGATTTTAAATTTTATTTTCAAAATAGACCAAAGTCGGATTCCTACTCTATATTTAAGCTTTTACCTGTCTACTTTTTGGTTACTTGCTTGTGACAGCATTGTAAATAATATTGTCTAACTGGATTTTAGTGAATTTATTTTAGATTTTATTTTCAAAGTAGAGAGATCCCAGTCGAATTCCTACTCTATTTTAGACTTTTACCTGTCTACTTTTTGGTTACTTTCTTGTGATCACAGCGTAGATATCTTCGCCTAATTAGGTTTTACTAAAATTGATTTTGAATTTTATTCAGTCGCAATTCTGCTTTATTTTACAATTTTCTAATAATTTTTTTTTTATTTGGTAGCCTACTTGTATTTGCTTTTAAATAGCATTGCCTAACTACATTTTATTATAATTAATTTTGAATTTTATTTCCAAAATAGATCAAAGCCGAATTCCTACTCTATATTTAAGCTTTTACCTGTCCAATTTTTGGTTACCTACTTGCAGTCGCAATGTAAATAACTTTGTCTAATCAGATTTTACTAAAATTGATTTTAAACTTTCTCTTCAAAATAGATCAGTCGACTTACTGTTTTCTTTTACAACTTCTCACCTAGCTAATTTTCGGTAGCCTACTTGTAGTTGCATTTTCAATCCTATTGTCTAACTAGATTTTACTAAAATTCATTTTAAATTTTATTTTCAAGATAGAGCAAAGTCGAATTCCTACCCTATATTCAAGCTTTTTACCTGTCTAATTTTTGATTACTTATTTGCTATCACAGTTGTTACGGATGACGAACAGGTGTTCAATATCATCTCTTGCAGAAACCGTCCTAGATAAACGAACAGAGCTACACTAGATAAATCTACATAATTGTTTAGGTTAGTTTAGGGCCAAAACGTAGGCACGACCAACTGGTCGTTGACAAAATACGAATGTTCACTTGAAGGGTACTGACAAGTACCATCCGTCATTGCAGGGCTATATAAGCCCTTACATTTCTACTCTCGTGGGCTAGTACTGTCGTAATCACGAATAGTGTCGCGTCGTGCTGCATCTCGGAAGTCAACTACCAGTGAGATCGGACGTTCGTTCCTTTTGAATCAAAGTTTAACCGTACAGATTCCGCGAGTTCGGTCTAAAATCTGTTAGGCAGTGACAAGGTTGCTCCGAGTCCCCCGCATTGCCGGTGCGTCAACACCGTGCGTCTTAGCTTAGGTAATATCACCTTTCAATTTCTTTCCTATTCTAAATTCAGTTCATTCGCGACACAAGTACACTTGTAGAACGAAACTCTATAGTAAGAATATATTTGTCTTCTTTGATAATTAACTCAAATTCATTAAACCCATAATTATCGTCCAATATCCTAACCAAGTGATTGAACGTCCCCACATGATACATTCTTACCGCTCGGATTGTATCAAATAAATTATACTACTTACGAGGCTAACTAATTATCCTAGCAATTCCCTGATTAACCATCAGGCTCTTTCGCGACATTCCAATTGTCCGAACAGAGATTTATCCAACCTAGCGGCTCCCCAGTTTTGCATTGGGTTCGTCCTCATCCTAACAGCTCCCTGATTTCGCATCAGGTTCGTCTGTGCTATTATACAACCTCCTAGCAGCTCCCCGGTTTTGCATCGGGTTCGTCTGCGTTTGACTCCATTCCTAGAGGCTCCCTGACTTCGCGTCAGGTTCGTCCTCGCTGTCAATAATCCTAGCGGCTCCTCAATTTCGCATTGGGTTCGTCCGCGTTCCTTAACTAACAAATTTATATCATATTCCTAGGGTAATAACCCTTCGCCGGCCACTCGTGCTGCTCGCGGCCCTGGCTCGTAACACAGTGCAAATAACTTTGTCTAATCGGATTTTACTAGAATTGATTTTGAACTTTCTCTTCAAAATAGATCAGTCGAATTTCTGTTTTATTTTACAACTTTTCACTTAGCTAATTTTTGGTCGGCTACTTGTATTTGCATTTTAAACACTATTGTCTATCTAGATTTTACTAAAAATTGATTTTAAACTTTATGTTCAAAATAGATCAAACTCGAGGTCCTAATTTGTTTTTAAACTTTTGCCTTTCTAATTTTTGGTTACTTATTTGTGATCACAATGTAACCAACTTTGCCTAATTGGATTTTACTAAAATTGGTTTTAATTTTTTTCTTCGAAAATAGCTATTGATCTAGATCAGTCGCATTTCTGCTTTACTTTACATCTAATTTTTGGTAGCCTACTTGTATTTGCTTTTTTAGATAATATTGCCTAACTAGATTTTACTCCCATTGATTTTAAATTTTATTTTCAAAATAGACCAAAGTCGGATTCCTACTCTATATTTAAGCTTTTACCTGTCTACTTTTTGGTTACTTGCTTGTGACAGCATTGTAAATAATATTGTCTAACTGGATTTTAGTGAATTTATTTTAGATTTTATTTTCAAAGTAGAGAGATCCCAGTCGAATTCCTACTTTATTTTAGACTTTTACCTGTCTACTTTTTGGTTACTTTCTTGTGATCACAGCGTAGATATCTTTGCCTAATTAGGTTTTACTAAAATTGATTTTCAATTTTATTCAGTCGCAATTCTGCTTTATTTTACAATTTTTTAATAATTTTTTTTTTTATTTGGTAGCCTACTTGTATTTGCTTTTAAATAGTATTGCCTAACTACATTTTATTATAATTAATTTTGAATTATATTTCCAAAATAGATCAGGGCCGAATTCCTACTCTATATTTAAGCTTTTACCTGTCCAATTTTTGGTTACCTACTTGCAGTCGCAATGTAAATAACTTTGTCTAATCCGATTTTACTAAAATTGATTTTAAACTTTCTCTTCAAAATAGATCAGTCGACTTACTGTTGTATTTTACAACATCTCACCTAGCTAATTTTTGGTAGCCTACTTGTATTTGCATTTTAGGCACTATTGTGTATCTAGATTTTACTAAAAATTGATTCTCAATTTTATTTTCAAAATAAATTACAGTCGAAATCCCAATATGTTTTTAACTTTTGCGTTTCTAATTTTTGGTTACTTACTTGTGATCACAGTGTAAATTACTTTGTCTAATCAGATTTTACTAAAATCGATTTTTAAATTTCTCTTCAAAATAGATCCGTTGACTTACTGTTTTCTTTTACAACTTCTCACCTAGCTAATTTTCGGTAGCCTACTTGTAGTTGCATTTTAAATCCTATTGTCTAACTAGATTTTACTAAAATTCATTTTAAATTTTATTTTCAAGATAGAGCAAAGTCGAATTCCTACCCTATATTCAAGCTTTTTACCTGTCTAATTTTTGTTTACATATTTGCTATCACAGTTGTTACGGATGACGAACAGGTGTTCAATATCATCTCTTGCAGAAACCGTCCTAGATAAACGAACAGAGCTACACTAGATAAATCTACATAATTGTTTAGGTTAGTTTACGGCCCAAACGTACGCACGACCAACTGGTCGTTGACAAAATACGAATGTTCACTTGAAGGGTACTGACAAGTACCATCCGTCATTGCAGGGCTATATAAGCCCTTACATTTCTACTCTCGTGGGCTAGTACTGTCGTAATCACGAATAGTGTCGCGTCGTGCTGCATCTCGGAAGTCAACTACCAGTGAGATCGGACGTTCGTTCCTTTTGAATCAAAGTTTAACCGTACAGATTCCGCGAGTTCGGTCTAAAATCTGTTAGGCAGTGACAAGGTTGCTCCGAGTCCCCCGCATTGCCGGTGCGTCAACACCGTGCGTCTTAGCTTAGGTAATATCACCTTTCAATTTCTTTCCTATTCTAAATTCAGTTCATTCGCGACACAAGTACACTTGTAGAACGAAACTCTATAGTAAGAATATATTTGTCTTCTTTGATAATTAACTCAAATTCATTAAACCCATAATTATCGTCCAATATCCTAACCAAGTGATTGAACGTCCCCACATGATACATTCTTACCGCTCGGATTGTATCAAATAAATTATACTAGTTACGAGGCTTACTAATTATCCTAGCAATTCCCTGATTAACCATCAGGCTCTTTCGCGACATTCCAATTGTCCGAACAGAGATTTATCCAACCTAGCGGCTCCCCAGTTTTGCATTGGGTTCGTCCTCATCCTAACAGCTCCCTGATTTCGCATCAGGTTCGTCTGTGCTATTATACAACCTCCTAGCAGCTCCCCGGTTTTGCATCGGGTTCGTCTGCGTTTGACTCCATTCCTAGAGGCTCCCTGACTTCGCGTCAGGTTCGTCCTCGCTGTCAATAATCCTAGCGGCTCCTCAATTTCGCATTGGGTTCGTCCGCGTTCCTTAACTAACAAATTTATATCATATTCCTAGGGTAATAACCCTTCGCCGGCCACTCGTGCTGCTCGCGGCCCTGGCTCGAAACACAGTGCAAATAACTTTGTCTAATCAGATTTTACTAGAATTGATTTTGAACTTTCTCTTCAAAATAGATCAGTCGAATTTCTGTTTTATTTTACAACTTTTCACTTAGCTAATTTTTGGTCGGCTACTTGTATTTGCATTTTAAACACTATTGTCTATCTAGATTTTACTAAAAATTGATTTTAAACTTTATGTTCAAAATAGATCAAACTCGAGGTCCTAATTTGTTTTTAAACTTTTGCCTTTCTAATTTTTGGTTACTTATTTGTGATCACAATGTAACCAACTTTGCCTAACTGGATTTTACTAAAATTGGTTTTAATTTTTTTCTTCGAAAATAGCTATTGATCTAGATCAGTCGCATTTCTGCTTTACTTTACATCTAATTTTTGGTAGCCTACTTGTATTTGCTTTTTTAGATAATATTGCCTAACTAGATTTTACTCCCATTGATTTTAAATTTTATTTTCAAAATAGACCAAAGTCGGATTCCTACTCTATATTTAAGCTTTTACCTGTCTACTTTTTGGTTACTTGCTTGTGACAGCATTGTAAATAATATTGTCTAACTGGATTTTAGTGAATTTATTTTAGATTTTATTTTCAAAGTAGAGAGATCCCAGTCGAATTCCTACTTTATTTTAGACTTTTACCTGTCTACTTTTTGGTTACTTTCTTGTGATCACAGCGTAGATATCTTTGCCTAATTAGGTTTTACTAAAATTGATTTTGAATTTTATTCAGTCGCAATTCTGCTTTATTTTACAATTTTCTAATAATTTTTTTTTTATTTGGTAGCCTACTTGTATTTGCTTTTAAATAGCATTGCCTAACAACATTTTATTATAATTAATTTTGAATTTTATTTCCAAAATAGATCAAAGCCGAATTCCTACTCTATATTTAAGCTTTTACCTGTCCAATTTTTGGTTACCTACTTGCAGTCGCAATGTAAATAACTTTGTCTAATCAGATTTTACTAAAATTGATTTTAAACTTTCTCTTCAAAATAGATCAGTCGACTTACTGTTTTCTTTTACAACTTCTCACCTAGCTAATTTTCGGTAGCCTACTTGTAGTTGCATTTTAAATCCTATTGTCTAACTAGATTTTACTAAAATTCATTTTAAATTTTATTTTCAAGATAGAGCAAAGTCGAATTCCTACCCTATATTCAAGCTTTTTACCTGTCTAATTTTTGATTACTTATTTGCTATCACAGTTGTTACGGATGACGAACAGGTGTTCAATATCATCTCTTGCAGAAACCGTCCTAGATAAACGAACAGAACTACACTAGATAAATCTACATAATTGTTTAGGTTAGTTTAGGGCCCAAACGTAGGCACGACCAACTGGTCGTTGACAAAATACGAATGTTCACTTGAAGGGTACTGACAAGTACCATCCGTCACTGCAGGGCTATATAAGCCCTTACATTTCTACTCTCGTGGGCTAGTACTGTCGTAATCACGAATAGTGTCGCGTCGTGCTGCATCTCGGAAGTCAACTACCAGTGAGATCGGACGTTCGTTCCTTTTGAATCAAAGTTTAACCGTACAGATTCCGCGAGTTCGGTCTAAAATCTGTTAGGCAGTGACAAGGTTGTTCCGAGTCCCCCGCATTGCCGGTGCGTCAACACCGTGCGTCTTAGCTTAGGTAATATCACCTTTCAATTTCTTTCCTATTCTAAATTCAGTTCATTCGCGACACAAGTACACTTGTAGAACGAAACTCTATAGTAAGAATATATTTGTCTTCTTTGATAATTAACTCAAATTCATTAAACCCATAATTATCGTCCAATATCCTAACCAAGTGATTGAACGTCCCCACATGATACATTCTTACCGCTCGGATTGTATCAATTAAATTATACTAGTTACGAGGCTTACTAATTATCCTAGCAATTCCCTGATTAACCATCAGGCTCTTTCGCGACATTCCAATTGTCCGAACAGAGATTTATCCAACCTAGCGGCTCCCCAGTTTTGCATTGGGTTCGTCCTCATCCTAACAGCTCCCTGATTTCGCATCAGGTTCGTCTGTGCTATTATACAACCTCCTAGCAGCTCCCCGGTTTTGCATCGGGTTCGTCTGCGTTTGACTCCATTCCTAGAGGCTCCCTGACTTCGCGTCAGGTTCGTCCTCGCTGTCAATAATCCTAGCGGCTCCTCAATTTCGCATTGGGTTCGTCCGCGTTCCTTAACTAACAAATTTATATCATATTCCTAGGGTAATAACCCTTCGCCGGCCACTCGTGCTGCTCGCGGCCCTGGCTCGTAACACAGTGCAAATAACTTTGTCTAATCAGATTTTACTAAAATTGATTTTAAACTTTCTCTTCAAAATAGATCAGTCGAATTTCTGTTTTATTTTACAACTTTTCACTTAGCTAATTTTTGGTCGGCTACTTGTATTTGCATTTTAAACACTATTGTCTATCTAGATTTTACTAAAAATTGATTTTAAACTTTATGTTCAAAATAGATCAAACTCGAGGTCCTAATTTGTTTTTAAACTTTTGCCTTTCTAATTTTTGGTTACTTATTTGTGATCACAATGTAACCAACTTTGCCTAATTGGATTTTACTAAAATCGGTTTTAATTTTTTTCTTTGAAAATAGCTATTGATCTAGATCAGTCGCATTTCTGCTTTACTTTACATCTAATTTTTGGTAGCCTACTTGTATTTGCTTTTTTAGATAATATTGCCTAACTAGATTTTACTCCCATTGATTTTAAATTTTATTTTCAAAATAGACCAAAGTCGGATTCCTACTTTATATTTAAGCTTTTACCTGTCTACTTTTTGGTTACTTTCTTGTGATCACAGCGTAGATATCTTTGCCTAATTAGGTTTTACTAAAATTGATTTTGAATTTTATTCAGTCGCAATTCTGCTTTATTTTACAATTTTTTAATAATTTTTTTTTTATTTGGTAGCCTACTTGTATTTGCTTTTAAATAGCATTGCCTAACAACATTTTATTATAATTAATTTTGAATTTTATTTCCAAAATAGATCAAAGCCGAATTCCTACTCTATGTTTAAGCTTTTACCTGTCCAATTTTTGGTTACCTACTTGCAGTCGCAATGTAAATAACTTTGTCTAATCAGATTTTACTAAAATTGATTTTAAACTTTCTCTTCAAAATAGATCAGTCGACTTACTGTTTTCTTTTACAACTTCTCACCTAGCTAATTTTCGGTAGCCTACTTGTAGTTGCATTTTAAATCCTATTGTCTAACTAGATTTTACTAAAATTCATTTTAAATTTTATTTTCAAGATAGAGCAAAGTCGAATTCCTACCCTATATTCAAGCTTTTTACCTGTCTAATTTTTGATTACTTATTTGCTATCACAGTTGTTACGGATGACGAACAGGTGTTCAATATCATCTCTTGCAGAAACCGTCCTAGATAAACGAACAGAACTACACTAGATAAATCTACATAATTGTTTAGGTTAGTTTAGGGCCCAAACGTAGGCACGACCAACTGGTCGTTGACAAAATACGAATGTTCACTTGAAGGGTACTGACAAGTACCATCCGTCACTGCAGGGCTATATAAGCCCTTACATTTCTACTCTCGTGGGCTAGTACTGTCGTAATCACGAATAGTGTCGCGTCGTGCTGCATCTCGGAAGTCAACTACCAGTGAGATCGGACGTTCGTTCCTTTTGAATCAAAGTTTAACCGTACAGATTCCGCGAGTTCGGTCTAAAATCTGTTAGGCAGTGACAAGGTTGTTCCGAGTCCCCCGCATTGCCGGTGCGTCAACACCGTGCGTCTTAGCTTAGGTAATATCACCTTTCAATTTCTTTCCTATTCTAAATTCAGTTCATTCGCGACACAAGTACACTTGTAGAACGAAACTCTATAGTAAGAATATATTTGTCTTCTTTGATAATTAACTCAAATTCATTAAACCCATAATTATCGTCCAATATCCTAACCAAGTGATTGAACGTCCCCACATGATACATTCTTACCGCTCGGATTGTATCAATTAAATTATACTAGTTACGAGGCTTACTAATTATCCTAGCAATTCCCTGATTAACCATCAGGCTCTTTCGCGACATTCCAATTGTCCGAACAGAGATTTATCCAACCTAGCGGCTCCCCAGTTTTGCATTGGGTTCGTCCTCATCCTAACAGCTCCCTGATTTCGCATCAGGTTCGTCTGTGCTATTATACAACCTCCTAGCAGCTCCCCGGTTTTGCATCGGGTTCGTCTGCGTTTGACTCCATTCCTAGAGGCTCCCTGACTTCGCGTCAGGTTCGTCCTCGCTGTCAATAATCCTAGCGGCTCCTCAATTTCGCATTGGGTTCGTCCGCGTTCCTTAACTAACAAATTTATATCATATTCCTAGGGTAATAACCCTTCGCCGGCCACTCGTGCTGCTCGCGGCCCTGGCTCGTAACACAGTGCAAATAACTTTGTCTAATCGGATTTTACTAGAATTGATTTTGAACTTTCTCTTCAAAATAGATCAGTCGAATTTCTGTTTTATTTTACAACTTTTCACTTAGCTAATTTTTGGCCGGCTACTTGTATTTGCATTTTAAACACTATTGTCTATCTAGATTTTACTAAAATTGATTTTAAACTTTATGTTCAAAATAGATCAAACTCGAGGTCCTAATTTGTTTTTAAACTTTTGCCTTTCTAATTTTTGGTTACTTATTTGTGATCACAATGTAACCAACTTTGCCTAATTGGATTTTACTAAAATTGGTTTTAATTTTTTTCTTCGAAAATAGCTATTGATCTAGATCAGTCGCATTTCTGCTTTACTTTACATCTAATTTTTGGTAGCCTACTTGTATTTGCTTTTTTAGATAATATTGCCTAACTAGATTTTACTCCCATTGATTTTAAATTTTATTTTCAAAATAGACCAAAGTCGGATTCCTACTCTATATTTAAGCTTTTACCTGTCTACTTTTTGGTTACTTGCTTGTGACAGCATTGTAAATAATATTGTCTAACTGGATTTTAGTGAATTTATTTTAGATTTTATTTTCAAAGTAGAGAGATCCCAGTCGAATTCCTACTTTATTTTAGACTTTTACCTGTCTACTTTTTGGTTACTTTCTTGTGATCACAGCGTAGATATCTTTGCCTAATTAGGTTTTACTAAAATTGATTTTCAATTTTATTCAGTCGCAATTCTGCTTTATTTTACAATTTTTTAATAATTTTTTTTTTTATTTGGTAGCCTACTTGTATTTGCTTTTAAATAGTATTGCCTAACTACATTTTATTATAATTAATTTTGAATTATATTTCCAAAATAGATCAGGGCCGAATTCCTACTCTATATTTAAGCTTTTACCTGTCCAATTTTTGGTTACCTACTTGCAGTCGCAATGTAAATAACTTTGTCTAATCCGATTTTACTAAAATTGATTTTAAACTTTCTCTTCAAAATAGATCAGTCGACTTACTGTTGTATTTTACAACATCTCACCTAGCTAATTTTTGGTAGCCTACTTGTATTTGCATTTTAGGCACTATTGTGTATCTAGATTTTACTAAAAATTGATTCTCAATTTTATTTTCAAAATAAATTACAGTCGAAATCCCAATATGTTTTTAACTTTTGCGTTTCTAATTTTTGGTTACTTACTTGTGATCACAGTGTAAATTACTTTGTCTAATCAGATTTTACTAAAATCGATTTTTAAATTTCTCTTCAAAATAGATCCGTTGACTTACTGTTTTCTTTTACAACTTCTCACCTAGCTAATTTTCGGTAGCCTACTTGTAGTTGCATTTTAAATCCTATTGTCTAACTAGATTTTACTAAAATTCATTTTAAATTTTATTTTCAAGATAGAGCAAAGTCGAATTCCTACCCTATATTCAAGCTTTTTACCTGTCTAATTTTTGTTTACATATTTGCTATCACAGTTGTTACGGATGACGAACAGGTGTTCAATATCATCTCTTGCAGAAACCGTCCTAGATAAACGAACAGAGCTACACTAGATAAATCTACATAATTGTTTAGGTTAGTTTACGGCCCAAACGTACGCACGACCAACTGGTCGTTGACAAAATACGAATGTTCACTTGAAGGGTACTGACAAGTACCATCCGTCATTGCAGGGCTATATAAGCCCTTACATTTCTACTCTCGTGGGCTAGTACTGTCGTAATCACGAATAGTGTCGCGTCGTGCTGCATCTCGGAAGTCAACTACCAGTGAGATCGGACGTTCGTTCCTTTTGAATCAAAGTTTAACCGTACAGATTCCGCGAGTTCGGTCTAAAATCTGTTAGGCAGTGACAAGGTTGCTCCGAGTCCCCCGCATTGCCGGTGCGTCAACACCGTGCGTCTTAGCTTAGGTAATATCACCTTTCAATTTCTTTCCTATTCTAAATTCAGTTCATTCGCGACACAAGTACACTTGTAGAACGAAACTCTATAGTAAGAATATATTTGTCTTCTTTGATAATTAACTCAAATTCATTAAACCCATAATTATCGTCCAATATCCTAACCAAGTGATTGAACGTCCCCACATGATACATTCTTACCGCTCGGATTGTATCAAATAAATTATACTAGTTACGAGGCTTACTAATTATCCTAGCAATTCCCTGATTAACCATCAGGCTCTTTCGCGACATTCCAATTGTCCGAACAGAGATTTATCCAACCTAGCGGCTCCCCAGTTTTGCATTGGGTTCGTCCTCATCCTAACAGCTCCCTGATTTCGCATCAGGTTCGTCTGTGCTATTATACAACCTCCTAGCAGCTCCCCGGTTTTGCATCGGGTTCGTCTGCGTTTGACTCCATTCCTAGAGGCTCCCTGACTTCGCGTCAGGTTCGTCCTCGCTGTCAATAATCCTAGCGGCTCCTCAATTTCGCATTGGGTTCGTCCGCGTTCCTTAACTAACAAATTTATATCATATTCCTAGGGTAATAACCCTTCGCCGGCCACTCGTGCTGCTCGCGGCCCTGGCTCGTAACACAGTGCAAATAACTTTGTCTAATCAGATTTTACTAAAATTGATTTTAAACTTTCTCTTCAAAATAGATCAGTCGAATTTCTGTTTTATTTTACAACTTTTCACTTAGCTAATTTTTGGTCGGCTACTTGTATTTGCATTTTAAACACTATTGTCTATCTAGATTTTACTAAAAATTGATTTTAAACTTTATGTTCAAAACAGATCAAACTCGAGGTCCTAATTTGTTTTTAAACTTTTGCCTTTCTAATTTTTGGTTACTTATTTGTGATCACAATGTAACCAACTTTGCCTAATTGGATTTTACTAAAATCGGTTTTAATTTTTTTCTTTGAAAATAGCTATTGATCTAGATCAGTCGCATTTCTGCTTTACTTTTCATCTAATTTTTGGTAGCCTACTTGTATTTGCTTTTTTAGATAATAATGCCTAACTAGATTTTACTCCCATTGATTTTAAATTTTATTTTCAAAATAGACCAAAGTCGGATTCCTACTTTATATTTAAGCTTTTACCTGTCTACTTTTTGGTTACTTTCTTGTGATCACAGCGTAGATATCTTTGCCTAATTAGGTTTTACTAAAATTGATTTTGAATTTTATTCAGTCGCAATTCTGCTTTATTTTACAATTTTTTAATAATTTTTTTTTTTATTTGGTAGCCTACTTGTATTTGCTTTTAAATAGCATTGCCTAACAACATTTTATTATAATTAATTTTGAATTTTATTTCCAAAATAGATCAAAGCCGAATTCCTACTCTATATTTAAGCTTTTACCTGTCCAATTTTTGGTTACCTACTTGCAGTCGCAATGTAAATAACTTTGTCTAATCAGATTTTACTAAAATTGATTTTAAACTTTCTCTTCAAAATAGATCAGTCGACTTACTGTTTTCTTTTACAACTTCTCACCTAGCTAATTTTCGGTAGCCTACTTGTAGTTGCATTTTAAATCCTATTGTCTAACTAGATTTTACTAAAATTCATTTTAAATTTTATTTTCAAGATAGAGCAAAGTCGAATTCCTACCCTATATTCAAGCTTTTTACCTGTCTAATTTTTGATTACTTATTTGCTATCACAGTTGTTACGGATGACGAACAGGTGTTCAATATCATCTCTTGCAGAAACCGTCCTAGATAAACGAACAGAGCTACACTAGATAAATCTACATAATTTTTTAGGTTAGTTTAGGGCCCAAACGTACGCACGACCAACTGGTCGTTGACAAAATACGAATGTTCACTTGAAGGGTACTGACAAGTACCATCCGTCATTGCAGGGCTATATAAGCCCTTACATTTCTACTCTCGTGGGCTAGTACTGACGTAATCACGAATAGTGTCGCGTCGTGCTGCATCTCGGAAGTCAACTACCAGTGAGATCGGACGTTCGTTCCTTTTGAATCAAAGTTTAACCGTACAGATTCCGCGAGTTCGGTCTAAAATCTGTTAGGCAGTGACAAGGTTGCTCCGAGTCCCCCGCATTGCCGGTGCGTCAACACCGTGCGTCTTAGCTTAGGTAATATCACCTTTCAATTTCTTTCCTATTCTAAATTTAGTTCATTCGCGACACAAGTACACTTGTAGAACGAAACTCTATAGTAAGAATATATTTGTCTTCTTTGATAATTAACTCAAATTCATTAAACCCATAATTATCGTCCAATATCCTAACCAAGTGATTGAACGTCCCCACATGATACATTCTTACCGCTCGGATTGTATCAATTAAATTATACTAGTTACGAGGCTTACTAATTATCCTAGCAATTCCCTGATTAACCATCAGGCTCTTTCGCGACATTCCAATTGTCCGAACAGAGATTTATCCAACCTAGCGGCTCCCTAGTTTTGCATTGGGTTCGTCCTCATCCTAACAGCTCCCTGATTTCGCATCAGGTTCGTCTGTGCTATTATACAACCTCCTAGCAGCTCCCCGGTTTTGCATCGGGTTCGTCTGCGTTTGACTCCATTCCTAGAGGCTCCCTGACTTCGCGTCAGGTTCGTCCTCGCTGTCAATAATCCTAGCGGCTCCTCAATTTCGCATTGGGTTCGTCCGCGTTCCTTAACTAACAAATTTATATCATATTCCTAGGGTAATAACCCTTCGCCGGCCACTCGTGCTGCTCGCGGCCCTGGCTCGTAACACAGTGCAAATAACTTTGTCTAATCAGATTTTACTAAAATTGATTTTAAACTTTCTCTTCAAAATAGATCAGTCGAATTTCTGTTTTATTTTACAACTTTTCACTTAGCTAATTTTTGGTCGGCTACTTGTATTTGCATTTTAAACACTATTGTCTATCTAGATTTTACTAAAAATTGATTCTCAATTTTATTTTCAAAATAAATTACAGTCGAAATCCCAATTTGTTTTTAACTTTTGCGTTTCTAATTTTTGGTTACTTACTTGTGATCACAGTGTAAATTACTTTGTCTAATCAGATTTTTCTAAAATCGATTTTTAAATTTCTCTTCAAAATAGATCCGTTGACTTACTGTTTTCTTTTACAACTTCTCACCTAGCTAATTTTCGGTAGCCTACTTGTAGTTGCATTTTAAATCCTATTGTCTAACTAGATTTTACTAAAATTCATTTTAAATTTTATTTTCAAGATAGAGCAAAGTCGAATTCCTACCCTATATTCAAGCTTTTTACCTGTCTAATTTTTGATTACTTATTTGCTATCACAGTTGTTACGGATGACGAACAGGTGTTCAATATCATCTCTTGCAGAAACCGTCCTAGATAAACGAACAGAGCTACACTAGATAAATCTACATAATTGTTTAGGTTAGTTTAGGGCCCAAACGTAGGCACGACCAACTGGTCGTTGACAAAATACGAATGTTCACTTGAAGGGTACTGACAAGTACCATCCGTCATTGCAGGGCTATATAAGCCCTTACATTTCTACTCTCGTGGGCTAGTACTGACGTAATCACGAATAGTGTCGCGTCGTGCTGCATCTCGGAAGTCAACTACCAGTGAGATCGGACGTTCGTTCCTTTTGAATCAAAGTTTAACCGTACAGATTCCGCGAGTTCGGTCTAAAATCTGTTAGGCAGTGACAAGGTTGCTCCGAGTCCCCCGCATTGCCGGTGCGTCAACACCGTGCGTCTTAGCTTAGGTAATATCACCTTTCAATTTCTTTCCTATTCTAAATTCAGTTCATTCGCGACACAAGTACACTTGTAGAACGAAACTCTATAGTAAGAATATATTTGTCTTCTTTGATAATTAACTCAAATTCATTAAACCCATAATTATCGTCCAATATCCTAACCAAGTGATTGAACGTCCCCACATGATACATTCTTACCGCTCGGATTGTATCAATTAAATTATACTAGTTACGAGGCTTACTAATTATCCTAGCAATTCCCTGATTAACCATCAGGCTCTTTCGCGACATTCCAATTGTCCGAACAGAGATTTATCCAACCTAGCGGCTCCCCAGTTTTGCATTGGGTTCGTCCTCATCCTAACAGCTCCCTGATTTCGCATCAGGTTCGTCTGTGCTATTATACAACCTCCTAGCAGCTCCCCGGTTTTGCATCGGGTTCGTCTGCGTTTGACTCCATTCCTAGAGGCTCCCTGACTTCGCGTCAGGTTCGTCCTCGCTGTCAATAATCCTAGCGGCTCCTCAATTTCGCATTGGGTTCGTCCGCGTTCCTTAACTAACAAATTTATATCATATTCCTAGGGTAATAACCCTTCGCCGGCCACTCGTGCTGCTCGCGGCCCTGGCTCGTAACACAGTGCAAATAACTTTGTCTAATCAGATTTTACTAAAATTGATTTTAAACTTTCTCTTCAAAATAGATCAGTCGAATTTCTGTTTTATTTTACAACTTTTCACTTAGCTAATTTTTGGTCGGCTACTTGTATTTGCATTTTAAACACTATTGTCTATCTAGATTTTACTAAAAATTGATTCTCAATTTTATTTTCAAAATAAATTACAGTCGAAATCCCAATTTGTTTTTAACTTTTGCGTTTCTAATTTTTGGTTACTTACTTGTGATCACAGTGTAAATTACTTTGTCTAATCAGATTTTTCTAAAATCGATTTTTAAATTTCTCTTCAAAATAGATCCGTTGACTTACTGTTTTCTTTTACAACTTCTCACCTAGCTAATTTTCGGTAGCCTACTTGTAGTTGCATTTTAAATCCTATTGTCTAACTAGATTTTACTAAAATTCATTTTAAATTTTATTTTCAAGATAGAGCAAAGTCGAATTCCTACCCTATATTCAAGCTTTTTACCTGTCTAATTTTTGATTACTTATTTGCTATCACAGTTGTTACGGATGACGAACAGGTGTTCAATATCATCTCTTGCAGAAACCGTCCTAGATAAACGAACAGAGCTACACTAGATAAATCTACATAATTGTTTAGGTTAGTTTAGGGCCCAAACGTAGGCACGACCAACTGGTCGTTGACAAAATACGAATGTTCACTTGAAGGGTACTGACAAGTACCATCCGTCATTGCAGGGCTATATAAGCCCTTACATTTCTACTCTCGTGGGCTAGTACTGACGTAATCACGAATAGTGTCGCGTCGTGCTGCATCTCGGAAGTCAACTACCAGTGAGATCGGACGTTCGTTCCTTTTGAATCAAAGTTTAACCGTACAGATTCCGCGAGTTCGGTCTAAAATCTGTTAGGCAGTGACAAGGTTGCTCCGAGTCCCCCGCATTGCCGGTGCGTCAACACCGTGCGTCTTAGCTTAGGTAATATCACCTTTCAATTTCTTTCCTATTCTAAATTCAGTTCATTCGCGACACAAGTACACTTGTAGAACGAAACTCTATAGTAAGAATATATTTGTCTTCTTTGATAATTAACTCAAATTCATTAAACCCATAATTATCGTCCAATATCCTAACCAAGTGATTGAACGTCCCCACATGATACATTCTTACCGCTCGGATTGTATCAATTAAATTATACTAGTTACGAGGCTTACTAATTATCCTAGCAATTCCCTGATTAACCATCAGGCTCTTTCGCGACATTCCAATTGTCCGAACAGAGATTTATCCAACCTAGCGGCTCCCCAGTTTTGCATTGGGTTCGTCCTCATCCTAACAGCTCCCTGATTTCGCATCAGGTTCGTCTGTGCTATTATACAACCTCCTAGCAGCTCCCCGGTTTTGCATCGGGTTCGTCTGCGTTTGACTCCATTCCTAGAGGCTCCCTGACTTCGCGTCAGGTTCGTCCTCGCTGTCAATAATCCTAGCGGCTCCTCAATTTCGCATTGGGTTCGTCCGCGTTCCTTAACTAACAAATTTATATCATATTCCTAGGGTAATAACCCTTCGCCGGCCACTCGTGCTGCTCGCGGCCCTGGCTCGTAACACAGTGCAAATAACTTTGTCTAATCAGATTTTACTAAAATTGATTTTAAACTTTCTCTTCAAAATAGATCAGTCGAATTTCTGTTTTATTTTACAACTTTTCACTTAGCTAATTTTTGGTCGGCTACTTGTATTTGCATTTTAAACACTATTGTCTATCTAGATTTTACTAAAAATTGATTCTCAATTTTATTTTCAAAATAAATTACAGTCGAAATCCCAATTTGTTTTTAACTTTTGCGTTTCTAATTTTTGGTTACTTACTTGTGATCACAGTGTAAATTACTTTGTCTAATCAGATTTTTCTAAAATCGATTTTTAAATTTCTCTTCAAAATAGATCCGTTGACTTACTGTTTTCTTTTACAACTTCTCACCTAGCTAATTTTCGGTAGCCTACTTGTAGTTGCATTTTAAATCCTATTGTCTAACTAGATTTTACTAAAATTCATTTTAAATTTTATTTTCAAGATAGAGCAAAGTCGAATTCCTACCCTATATTCAAGCTTTTTACCTGTCTAATTTTTGATTACTTATTTGCTATCACAGTTGTTACGGATGACGAACAGGTGTTCAATATCATCTCTTGCAGAAACCGTCCTAGATAAACGAACAGAGCTACACTAGATAAATCTACATAATTGTTTAGGTTAGTTTAGGGCCCAAACGTAGGCACGACCAACTGGTCGTTGACAAAATACGAATGTTCACTTGAAGGGTACTGACAAGTACCATCCGTCATTGCAGGGCTATATAAGCCCTTACATTTCTACTCTCGTGGGCTAGTACTGACGTAATCACGAATAGTGTCGCGTCGTGCTGCATCTCGGAAGTCAACTACCAGTGAGATCGGACGTTCGTTCCTTTTGAATCAAAGTTTAACCGTACAGATTCCGCGAGTTCGGTCTAAAATCTGTTAGGCAGTGACAAGGTTGCTCCGAGTCCCCCGCATTGCCGGTGCGTCAACACCGTGCGTCTTAGCTTAGGTAATATCACCTTTCAATTTCTTTCCTATTCTAAATTCAGTTCATTCGCGACACAAGTACACTTGTAGAACGGAACTCTATAGTAAGAATATATTTGTCTTCTTTGATAATTAACTCAAATTCATTAAACCCATAATTATCGTCCAATATCCTAACCAAGTGATTGAACGTCCCCACATGATACATTCTTACCGCTCGGATTGTATCAATTAAATTATACTAGTTACGAGGCTTACTAATTATCCTAGCAATTCCCTGATTAACCATCAGGCTCTTTCGCGACATTCCAATTGTCCGAACAGAGATTTATCCAACCTAGCGGCTCCCCAGTTTTGCATTGGGTTCGTCCTCATCCTAACAGCTCCCTGATTTCGCATCAGGTTCGTCTGTGCTATTATACAACCTCCTAGCAGCTCCCCGGTTTTGCATCGGGTTCGTCTGCGTTTGACTCCATTCCTAGAGGCTCCCTGACTTCGCGTCAGGTTCGTCCTCGCTGTCAATAATCCTAGCGGCTCCTCAATTTCGCATTGGGTTCGTCCGCGTTCCTTAACTAACAAATTTATATCATATTCCTAGGGTAATAACCCTTCGCCGGCCACTCGTGCTGCTCGCGGCCCTGGCTCGTAACACAGTGCAAATAACTTTGTCTAATCAGATTTTACTAAAATTGATTTTAAACTTTCTCTTCAAAATAGATCAGTCGAATTTCTGTTTTATTTTACAACTTTTCACTTAGCTAATTTTTGGTCGGCTACTTGTATTTGCATTTTAAACACTATTGTCTATCTAGATTTTACTAAAAATTGATTCTCAATTTTATTTTCAAAATAAATTACAGTCGAAATCCCAATTTGTTTTTAACTTTTGCGTTTCTAATTTTTGGTTACTTACTTGTGATCACAGTGTAAATTACTTTGTCTAATCAGATTTTTCTAAAATCGATTTTTAAATTTCTCTTCAAAATAGATCCGTTGATTTACTGTTTTCTTTTACAACTTCTCACCTAGCTAATTTTCGGTAGCCTACTTGTAGTTGCATTTTAAATCCTATTGTCTAACTAGATTTTACTAAAATTCATTTTAAATTTTATTTTCAAGATAGAGCAAAGTCGAATTCCTACCCTATATTCAAGCTTTTTACCTGTCTAATTTTTGATTACTTATTTGCTATCACAGTTGTTACGGATGACGAACAGGTGTTCAATATCATCTCTTGCAGAAACCGTCCTAGATAAACGAACAGAGCTACACTAGATAAATCTACATAATTGTTTAGGTTAGTTTAGGGCCCAAACGTAGGCACGACCAACTGGTCGTTGACAAAATACGAATGTTCACTTGAAGGGTACTGACAAGTACCATCCGTCATTGCAGGGCTATATAAGCCCTTACATTTCTACTCTCGTGGGCTAGTACTGACGTAATCACGAATAGTGTCGCGTCGTGCTGCATCTCGGAAGTCAACAACCAGTGAGATCGGACGTTCGTTCCTTTTGAATCAAAGTTTAACCGTACAGATTCCGCGAGTTCGGTCTAAAATCTGTTAGGCAGTGACAAGGTTGCTCCGAGTTCCCCGCATTGCCGGTGCGTCAACACCGTGCGTCTTAGCTTAGGTAATATCACCTTTCAATTTCTTTCCTATTCTAAATTTAGTTCATTCGCGACACAAGTACACTTGTAGAACGAAACTCTATAGTAAGAATATATTTGTCTTCTTTGATAATTAACTCAAATTCATTAAACCCATAATTATCGTCCAATATCCTAACCAAGTGATTGAACGTCCCCACATGATACATTCTTACCGCTCGGATTGTATCAATTAAATTATACTAGTTACGAGGCTTACTAATTATCCTAACAATTCCCTGATTAACCATCAGGCTCTTTCGCGACATTCCAATTGTCCGAACAGAGATTTATCCAACCTAGCGGCTCCCCAGTTTTGCATTGGGTTCGTCCTCATCCTAACAGCTCCCTGATTTCGCATCAGGTTCGTCTGTGCTATTATACAACCTCCTAGCAGCTCCCCGGTTTTGCATCGGGTTCGTCTGCGTTTGACTCCATTCCTAGAGGCTCCCTGACTTCGCGTCAGGTTCGTCCTCGCTGTCAATAATCCTAGCGGCTCCTCAATTTCGCATTGGGTTCGTCCGCGTTCCTTAACTAACAAATTTATATCATATTCCTAGGGTAATAACCCTTCGCCGGCCACTCGTGCTGATCGCGGCCATGGCTCGAAACACAGTGCAAATAACTTTGTCTAATCGGATTTTACTAAAATTGATTTTAAACTTTCTCTTCAAAATAGATCACTCGAATTTCTGTTTTATTTTACATCTTTTCACTTAGCTAATTTTTGGCCGGTTACTTGCATTTGCATTTTAAACACTATTGTCTATGTAGATTTTACTAAAATTGATTTTAAACTTTATGTTCAAAATAGATCAAACTCGAGGTCCTAATTTGTTTTTAAACTTTTGCCTTTCTAATTTTTGGTTACTTATTTGTGATCACAATGTAACCAACTTTGCCTAATTGGATTTTACTAAAATTGGTTTTAATTTTTTTCTTCGAAAATAGCTATTGATCTAGATCAGTCGCATTTCTGCTTTACTTTACATCTAATTTTTGGTAGCCTACTTGTATTTGCTTTTTTAGATAATATTGCCTAACTAGATTTTACTCCCATTGATTTTAAATTTTATTTTCAAAATAGACCAAAGTCGGATTCCTACTCTATATTTAAGCTTTTACCTGTCTACTTTTTGGTTACTTGCTTGTGACAGCATTGTAAATAATATTGTCTAACTGGATTTTAGTGAATTTATTTTAGATTTTATTTTCAAAGTAGAGAGATCCCAGTCGAATTCCTACTCTATTTTAGACTTTTACCTGTCTACTTTTTGGTTACTTTCTTGTGATCACAGCGTAGATATCTTCGCCTAATTAGGTTTTACTAAAATTGATTTTGAATTTTATTCAGTCGCAATTCTTCTTTATTTTACAATTTTCTAATAATTTTTTTTTTTATTTGGTAGCCTACTTGTATTTGCTTTTAAATAGTATTGCCTAACTACATTTTATTATAATTAATTTTGAATTTTATTTCCAAAATAGATCAAAGCCGAATTCCTACTCTATATTTAAGCTTTTACCTGTCCAATTTTTGGTTACCTACTTGCAGTCGCAATGTAAATAACTTTGTCTAATCAGATTTTACTAAAATTGATTTTAAACTTTCTCTTCAAAATAGATCAGTCGACTTACTGTTTTCTTTTACAACTTCTCACCTAGCTAATTTTCGGTAGCCTACTTGTAGTTGCATTTTAAATCCTATTGTCTAACTAGATTTTACTAAAATTCATTTTAAATTTTATTTTCAAGATAGAGCAAAGTCGAATTCCTACCCTATATTCAAGCTTTTTACCTGTCTAATTTTTGATTACTTATTTGCTATCACTGTTGTTACGGATGACGAACAGGTGTTCAATATCATCTCTTGCAGAAACCGTCCTAGATAAACGAACAGAGCTACACTAGATAAATCTACATAATTGTTTAGGTTAGTTTAGGGCCCAAACGTAGGCACGACCAACTGGTCGTTGACAAAATACGAATGTTCACTTGAAGGGTACTGACAAGTACCATCCGTCATTGCAGGGCTATATAAGCCCTTACATTTCTACTCTCGTGGGCTAGTACTGTCGTAATCACGAATAGTGTCGCGTCGTGCTGCATCTCGGAAGTCAACTACCAGTGAGATCGGACGTTCGTTCCTTTTGAATCAAAGTTTAACCGTACAGATTCCGCGAGTTCGGTCTAAAATCTGTTAGGCAGTGACAAGGTTGCTCCGAGTCCCCCGCATTGCCGGTGCGTCAACACCGTGCGTCTTAGCTTAGGTAATATCACCTTTCAATTTCTTTCCTATTCTAAATTCAGTTCATTCGCGACACAAGTACACTTGTAGAACGAAACTCTATAGTAAGAATATATTTGTCTTCTTTGATAATTAACTCAAATTCATTAAACCCATAATTATCGTCCAATATCATAACCAAGTGATTGAACGTCCCCACATGATACATTCTTACCGCTCGGATTGTATCAATTAAATTATACTAGTTACGAGGCTTACTAATTATCCTAGCAATTCCCTGATTAACCATCAGGCTCTTTCGCGACATTCCAATTGTCCGAACAGAGATTTATCCAACCTATCGGCTCCCCACTTTTGCATTGGGTTCGTCCTCATCCTAACAGCTCCCTGATTTCGCATCAGGTTCGTCTGTGCTATTATACAACCTCCTAGCAGCTCCCCGGTTTTGCATCGGGTTCGTCTGCGTTCCTTAACTAACAAATTTATATCATATTCCTAGGGTAATAACCCTTCGCCGGCCACTCGTGCTGCTCGCGGCCCTGGCTCGTAACACAGTGTAAATAACTTTGTCTAATCGGATTTTACTAGAATTGATTATGAACTTTCTCTTCAAAATAGATCAGTCGAATTTCTGTTTTATTTTACAACTTTTCACTTAGCTAATTTTTGGTCGGCTACTTGTATTTGCATTTTAAACACTATTGTCTATCTAGATTTTACTAAAATTGATTTTAAATTTTATGTTCAAAATAGATCAAACTCGAGGTCCTAATTTGTTTTTAAACTTTTGCCTTTCTAATTTTTGGTTACTTATTTGTGATCACAATGTAACCAACTTTGAATAATTGGATTTTATTAAAATTGGTTTTAATTTTTTTCTTAGAAAATAGTTATTGATCTAGATCAGTCGCATTTCTGCTTTACTTTACATCTAATTTTTGGTAGCCTACTTGTATTTGCTTTTTTAGATAATATTGCCTAACTAGATTTTACTTCCATTGATTTTAAATTTTATTTTCAAAATAGACCAAAGTCGGATTCCTACTCTATATTTAAGCTTTCACCTGTCTACTTTTTGGTTACTTGCTTGTGACAGCATTGTAAATAATATTGTCTAACTGGATTTTAGTGAATTTACTTTAGATTTTATTTTCAAAGTAGAGAGATCCCAGTCGAATTCCTACTTTATTTTAGACTTTTACCTGTCTACTTTTTGGTTACTTTCTTGTGATCACAGCGTAGATATCTTTGCCTAATTAGGTTTTACTAAAATTGATTTTGAATTTTATTCATTCGCAATTCTGCTTTATTTTACAATTTTCTAATAATTTTTTTTTTTATTTGGTAGCCTACTTGTATTTGCTTTTAAATAGTATTGCCTAACTACATTTTATTATAATTAATTTTGTATTTTATTTCCAAAATAGATCAAAGCCGAATTCCTACTCTATATTTAAGCTTTTACCTGTCCAATTTTTGGTTACCTACTTGCAGTCGCAATGTAAATAACTTTGTCTAATCAGATTTTACTAAAATTGATTTTAAACTTTCTCTTCAAAATAGATCAGTCGACTTACTGTTTTCTTTTACAACTTCTCACCTAGCTAATTTTCGGTAGCCTACTTGTAGTTGCATTTTAAATCCTATTGTCTAACTAGATTTTACTAAAATTCATTTTAAATTTTATTTTCAAGATAGAGCAAAGTCGAATTCCTACCCTATATTCAAGCTTTTTACCTGTCTAATTTTTGATTACTTATTTGCTATCAATGTTGTTACGGATGACGAACAGGTGTTCAATATCATCTCTTGCAGAAACCGTCCTAGATAAACGAACAGAGCTACACTAGATAAATCTACATAATTGTTTAGGTTAGTTTAGGGCCCAAACGTAGGCACGACCAACTGGTCGTTGACAAAATACGAATGTTCACTTGAAGGGTACTGACAAGTACCATCCGTCATTGCAGGGCTATATAAGCCCTTACATTTCTACTCTCGTGGGCTAGTACTGTCGTAATCACGAATAGTGTCGCGTCGTGCTGCATCTCGGAAGTCAACTACCAGTGAGATCGGACGTTCGTTCCTTTTGAATCAAAGTTTAACCGTACAGATTCCGCGAGTTCGGTCTAAAATCTGTTAGGCAGTGACAAGGTTGCTCCGAGTCCCCCGCATTGCCGGTGCGTCAACACCGTGCGTCTTAGCTTAGGTAATATCACCTTTCAATTTCTTTCCTATTCTAAATTCAGTTCATTCGCGACACAAGTACACTTGTAGAACGAAACTCTATAGTAAGAATATATTTGTCTTCTTTGATAATTAACTCAAATTCATTAAACCCATAATTATCGTCCAATATCCTAACCAAGTGATTGAACGTCCCCACATGATACATTCTTACCGCTCGGATTGTATCAAATAAATTATACTAGTTACGAGGCTAACTAATTATCCTAGCAATTCCCTGATTAACCATCAGGCTCTTTCGCGACATTCCAATTGTCCGAACAGAGATTTATCCAACCTAGCGGCTCCCCAGTTTTGCATTGGGTTCGTCCTCATCCTAACAGCTCCCTGATTTCGCATCAGGTTCGTCTGTGCTATTATACAACCTCCTAGCAGCTCCCCGGTTTTGCATCGGGTTCGTCTGCGTTTGACTCCATTCCTAGAGGCTCCCTGACTTCGCGTCAGGTTCGTCCTCGCTGTCAATAATCCTAGCGGCTCCTCAATTTCGCATTCGGTTCGTCCGCGTTCCTTAACTAACAAATTTATATCATATTCCTAGGGTAATAACCCTTCGCCGGCCACTCGTGCTGCTCGCGGCCATGGCTCGAAACACAGTGCAAATAACTTTGTCTAATCGGATTTTACTAAAATTGATTTTAAACTTTCTCTTCAAAATAGATCAGTCGAATTTCTGTTTTATTTTACAACTTTTCACTTAGCTAATTTTTGGCCGGCTACTTGCATTTGCATTTTAAACACTATTGTCTATCTAGATTTTACTAAAATTGATTTTAAACTTTATGTTCAAAATAGATCAAACTCGAGGTCCTAATTTGTTTTTAAACTTTTGCCTTTCTAATTTTTGGTTACTTATTTGTGATCACAATGTAACCAACTTTGCCTAATTGGATTTTACTAAAATTGGTTTTAATTTTTTTCTTCGAAAATAGCTATTGATCTAGATCAGTCGCATTTCTGCTTTACTTTACATCTAATTTTTGGTAGCCTACTTGTATTTGCTTTTTTAGATAATATTGCCTAACTAGATTTTACTACCATTGATTTTAAATTTTATTTTCAAAATAAATTACAGTCGAAATCCCAATTTGTTTTTAACTATTGCATTTCTAATTTTTGGTTACTTACTTGTGAATACAGTGTAAATTACTTTGTCTAATCAGATTTTACTAAAATTGATTTTAAACTTTCTCTTCAAAATAGATCAGTCGACTTACTGTTGTATTTTAAAACTTCTCACCTAGCTAATTTTTGGTAGCCTACTTGTATTTGCATTTTAGGCACTATTGTGTATCTAGATTTTACTAAAAATTGATTCTCAATTTTATTTTCAAAATAAATTACAGTCGAAATCCCAATTTGTTTTTAACTTTTGCGTTTCTAATTTTTGGTTACTTACTTGTGATCACAGTGTAAATAACTTTGTCTAATCAGATTTTTCTAAAATCGATTTTTAAATTTCTCTTCAAAATAGATCCGTTGACTTACTGTTTTCTTTTACAACTTCTCACCTAGCTAATTTTCGGTAGCCTACTTGTAGTTGCATTTTAAATCCTATTGTCTAACTAGATTTTACTAAAATTCATTTTAAATTTTATTTTCAAGATAGAGCAAAGTCGAATTCCTACCCTATATTCAAGCTTTTTACCTGTCTAATTTTTGATTACTTATTTGCTATCACAGTTGTTACGGATGACGAACAGGTGTTCAATATCATCTCTTGCAGAAACCGTCCTAGATAAACGAACAGAGCTACCCTAGATAAATCTACATAATTGTTTAGGTTAGTTTAGGGCCCAAACGTACGCACGACCAACTGGTCGTTGACAAAATACGAATGTTCACTTGAAGGGTACTGACAAGTACCATCCGTCATTGCAGGGCTATATAAGCCCTTACATTTCTACTCTCGTGGGCTAGTACTGTCGTAATCACGAATAGTGTCGCGTCGTGCTACATCTCGGAAGTCAACTACCAGTGAGATCGGACGTTCGTTCCTTTTGAATCAAAGTTTAACCGTACAGATTCCGCGAGTTCGGTCTAAAATCGGTTAGGCAGTGACAAGGTTGCTCCGAGTCCTCCGCATTGCCGGTGCGTCAACACCGTGCGTCTTAGCTTAGGTAATATCACCTTTCAATTTCTTTCCTATTCTAAATTCAGTTCATTCGCGACACAAGTACACTTGTAGAACGAAACTCTATAGTAAGAATATATTTGTCTTCTTTGATAATTAACTCAAATTCATTAAACCCATAATTATCGTCCAATATCCTAACCAAGTGATTGAACGTCCCCACATGATACATTCTTACCGCTCGGATTGTATCAATTAAATTATACTAGTTACGAGGCTTACTAATTATCCTAGCAATTCCCTGATTAACCATCAGGCTCTTTCGCGACATTCCAATTGTCCGAACAGAGATTTATCCAACCTAGCGGCTCCCCAGTTTTGCATTGGGTTCGTCCTCATCCTAACAGCTCCCTGATTTCGCATCAGGTTCGTCTGTGCTATTATACAACCTCCTAGCAGCTCCCCGGTTTTGCATCGGGTTCGTCTGCGTTTGACTCCATTCCTAGAGGCTCCCTGACTTCGCGTCAGGTTCGTCCTTGCTGTCAATAATCCTAGCGGCTCCTCAATTTCGCATTGGGTTCGTCCGCGTTCCTTAACTAACAAATTTATATCATATTCCTAGGGTAATAACCCTTCGCCGGCCACTCGTGCTGCTCGCGGCCCTGGCTCGTAACACAGTGCAAATAACTTTGTCTAATCGGATTTTACTAGAATTGATTTTGAACTTTCTCTTCAAAATAGATCAGTCGAATTTCTGTTTTATTTTACAACTTTTCACTTAGCTAATTTTTGGTCGGCTACTTGTATTTGCATTTTAAACACTATTGTCTATCTAGATTTTACTAAAATTGATTTTAAATTTTATGTTCAAAATAGATCAAACTCGAGGTCCTAATTTGTTTTTAAACTTTTGCCTTTCTAATTTTTGGTTACTTATTTGTGATCACAATGTAACCAACTTTGCCTAATTGGATTTTATTAAAATTGGTTTTAATTTTTTTCTTAGAAAATAGTTATTGATCTAGATCAGTCGCATTTCTGCTTTACTTTACATCTAATTTTTGGTAGCCTACTTGTATTTGCTTTTTTAGATAATATTGCCTAACTAGATTTTACTACCATTGATTTTAAATTTTATTTTCAAAATAGACCAAAGTCGGATTCCTACTCTATATTTAAGCTTTTACCTGTCTACTTTTTGGTTGCTTGCTTATGACAGCATTGTAAATAATATTGTCTAACTGGATTTTAGTGAATTTATTTTAGATTTTATTTTCAAAGTAGAGAGATCCCAGTCGAATTCCTACTTTATTTTAGACTTTTACCTGTCTACTTTTTGGTTACTTTCTTGTGATCACAGCGTAGATATCTTTGCCTAATTAGGTTTTACTAAAATTGATTTTGAATTTTATTCAGTCGCAATTCTGCTTTATTTTACAATTTTCTAACAATTTTTTTTTTTATTTGGTAGCCTACTTGTATTTGCTTTTAAATAGTATTGCCTAACTACATTTTATTATAATTAATTTTGAATTTTATTTCCAAAATAGATCAAAGCCGAATTCCTACTCTATATTTAAGCTTTTACCTGTCCAATTTTTGGTTACCTACTTGCAGTCGCAATGTAAATAACTTTGTCTAATCAGATTTTACTAAAATTGATTTTAAACTTTCTCTTCAAAATAGATCAGTCGACTTACTGTTGTATTTCACAACATCTCACCTAGCTAATTTTTGGTAGCCTACTTGTATTTGCATTTTAGGCACTATTGTGTATCTAGATTTAACTAAAAATTGATTCTCAATTTTATTTTCAAAATAAATTACAGTCGAAATCCCAATTTGTTTTTAACTTTTGCATTTCTAATTTTTGGTTACTTACTTGTGATCACAGTGTAAATAACTTTGTCTAATCAGATTTTACTAAAATTGATTTTAAACTCTCTCTTCAAAATAGATCAGTCGACTTACTGTTGTATTTTAAAACTTCTCACCTAGCTAATTTTTGGTAGCCTACTTGTATTTGCATTTTAGGCACTATTGTGTATCTAGATTTTACTAAAAATTTATTCTCAATTTTATTTTCAAAATACATTACAGTCGAAATCCGAATTTGTTTTTAACTTTTGCGTTTCTAATTTTTGGTTACTTACTTGTGATCACAGTGTAAATTACTTTGTCTAATCAGATTTTTCTAAAATCGATTTTTAAATTTCTCTTCAAAATAGATCCGTTGACTTACTGTTTTCTTTTACAACTTCTCACCTAGCTAATTTTCGGTAGCCTACTTGTAGTTGCATTTTAAATCCTATTGTCTCACTAGATTTTACTAAAATTCATTTTAAATTTTATTTTCAAGATAGAGCAAAGTCGAATTCCTACCCTATATTCAAGCTTTTTACCTGTCTAATTTTTGATTACTTATTTGCTATCACAGTTGTTACGGATGACGAACAGGTGTTCAATATCATCTCTTGCAGAAACCGTCCTAGATAAACGAACAGAGCTACCCTAGATAAATCTACATAATTGTTTAGGATAGTTTAGGGCCCAAACGTACGCACGACCAACTGGTCGTTGACAAAATACGAATGTTCACTTGAAGGGTACTGACAAGTACCATCCGTCATTGCAGGGCTATATAAGCCCTTACATTTCTACTCTCGTGGGCTAGTACTGTCGTAATCACGAATAGTGTCGCGTCGTGCTGCATCTCGGAAGTCAACTACCAGTGAGATCGGACGTTCGTTCCTTTTGAATCAAAGTTTAACCGTACAGATTCCGCGAGTTCGGTCTAAAATCTGTTAGGCAGTGACAAGGTTGCTCCGAGTCCTCCGCATTGCCGGTGCGTCAACACCGTGCGTCTTAGCTTAGGTAATATCACCTTTCAATTTCTTTCCTATTCTAAATTCAGTTCATTCGCGACACAAGTACACTTGTAGAACGAAACTCTATAGTAAGAATATATTTGTCTTCTTTGATAATTAACTCAAATTCATTAAACCCATAATTATCGTCCAATATCCTAACCAAGTGATTGAACGTCCCCACATGATACATTCTTACCGCTCGGATTGTATCAATTAAATTATACTAGTTACGAGGCTTACTAATTATCCTAGCAATTCCCTGATTAACCATCAGGCTTTTTCGCGACATTCCAATTGTCCGAACAGAGATTTATCCAACCTAGCGGCTCCCCAGTTTTGCATTGGGTTCGTCCTCATCCTAACAGCTCCCTGATTTCGCATCAGGTTCGTCTGTGCTATTATACAACCTCCTAGCAGCTCCCCGGTTTTGCATCGGGTTCGTCTGCGTTTGACTCCATTTGTAGAGGCTCCCTGACTTCGCGTCAGGTTCGTTCTCGCTGTCAATAATCCTAGCGGCTCCTCAATTTCGCATTGGGTTCGTCCGCGTTCCTTAACTAACAAATTTATATCATATTCCTAGGGTAATAACCCTTCGCCGGCCACTCGTGCTGCTCGCGGCCCTGGCTCGTAACACAGTGCAAATAACTTTGTCTAATCGGATTTTACTAGAATTGATTTTGAACTTTCTCTTCAAAATAGATCAGTCGAATTTCTGTTTTATTTTACAACTTTTCACTTAGCTAATTTTTGGTCGGCTACTTGTATTTGCAATTTTAAACACTATTGTCTATCTAGATTTTACTAAAATTGATTTTAAATTTTATGTTCAAAATAGATCAAACTCGAGGTCCTAATTTGTTTTTAAACTTTTGCCTTTCTAATTTTTGGTTACTTATTTGTGATCACAATGTAACCAACTTTGCCTAATTGGATTTTACTAAAATTGGTTTTAATTTTTTTCTTCGAAAATAGCTATTGATCTAGATCAGTCGCATTTCTGCTTTACTTTACATCTAATTTTTGGTAGCCTACTTGTATTTGCTTTTTTAGATAATATTGCCTAACTAGATTTTACTACCATTGATTTTAAATTTTATTTTCAAAATAGACCAAAGTCGGATTCCTACTCTATATTTAAGCTTTTACCTGTCTACTTTTTGGTTACTTGCTTGTGACAGCATTGTAAATAATATTGTCTAACTGGATTTTAGTGAATTTATTTTAGATTTTATTTTCAAAGTAGAGAGATCCCAGTCGAATTCCTACTTTATTTTAGACTTTTACCTGTCTACTTTTTGGTTACTTTCTTGTGATCACAGCGTAGATATCTTTGCCTAATTAGGTTTTACTAAAATTGATTTTGAATTTTATTCAGTCACAATTCTGCTTTATTTTACAATTTTCTAATAATTTTTTTTTTTATTTGGTAGCCTACATGTATTTGCTTTTAAATAGTATTGCCTAACTACATTTTATTATAATTAATTTTGAATTTTATTTCCAAAATAGATCAAAGCCGAATTCCTACTCTATATTTAAGCTTTTACCTGTCCAATTTTTGGTTACGCACTTGCAGTCGCAATGTAAATAACTTTGTCTAATCAGATATTACTAAAATTGATTTTAAACTTTCTCTTCAAAATAGATCAGTCGACTTACTGTTGTATTTCACAACATCTCACCTAGCTAATTTTTGGTAGCCTACTTGTATTTGCATTTTAGGCACTATTGTGTATCTAGATTTTACTAAAAATTGATTCTCAATTTTATTTTCAAAATAAATTACAGTCGAAATCCCAATTTGTTTTTAACTTTTGCATTTCTAATTTTTGGTTACTTACTTGTGATCACAGTGTAAATAACTTTGTCTAATCAGATTTTACTAAAATTGATTTTAAACTTTCTCTTCAAAATAGATCAGTCGACTTACTGTTGTATTTTAAAACTTCTCACCTAGCTAATTTTTGGTAGCCTACTTGTATTTGCATTTTAGGCACTATTGTGTATCTAGATTTTACTAAAAATTGATTCTCAATTTTATTTTCAAAATAAATTACAGTCGAAATCCCAATTTGTTTTTAACTTTTGCGTTTCTAATTTTTGGTTACTTACTTGTGATCACAGTGTAAATAACTTTGTCTAATCAGATTTTTCTAAAATCGATTTTTAAATTTCTCTTCAAAATAGATCCGTTGACTTACTGTTTTCTTTTACAACTTCTCACCTAGCTAATTTTCGGTAGCCTACTTGTAGTTGCATTTTAAATCCTATTGTCTAACTAGATTTTACTAAAATTCATTTTAAATTTTATTTTCAAGATAGAGCAAAGTCGAATTCCTACCCTATATTCAAGCTTTTTACCTGTCTAATTTTTGATTACTTATTTGCTATCACAGTTGTTACGGATGACGAACAGGTGTTCAATATCATCTCTTGCAGAAACCGTCCTAGATAAACGAACAGAGCTAACCTATATAAATCTACATAATTGTTTAGGTTAGTTTAGGGCCCAAACGTACGCACGACCAACTGGTCGTTGACAAAATACGAATGTTCACTTGAAGGGTACTGACAAGTACCATCCGTCATTGCAGGGCTATATAAGCCCTTACATTTCTACTCTCGTGGGCTAGTACTGTCGTAATCACGAATAGTGTCGCGTCGTGCTGCATCTCGGAAGTCAACTACCAGTGAGATCGGACGTTCGTTCCTTTTGAATCAAAGTTTAACCGTACAGATTCCGCGAGTTCGGTCTAAAATCTGTTAGGCAGTGACGAGGTTGCTCCGAGACCTCCGCATTGCCGGTGCGTCAACACCGTGCGTCTTAGCTTAGGTAATATCACCTTTCAATTTCTTTCCTATTCTAAATTCAGTTCATTCGCGACACAAGTACACTTGTAGAACGAAACTCTATAGTAAGAATATATTTGTCTTCTTTGATAATTAACTCAAATTCATTAAACCCATAATTATCGTCCAATATCCTAACCAAGTAATTGAACGTCCCCACATGATACATTCTTACCGCTCGGATTGTATCAATTAAATTATACTAGTTACGAGGCTTACTAATTATCCTAGCAATTCCCTGATTAACCATCAGGCTCTTTCGCGACATTCCAATTGTCCGAACAGAGATTTATCCAACCTAGCGGCTCCCCAGTTTTGCATTGGGTTCGTCCTCATCCTAACAGCTCCCTGATTTCGCATCAGGTTCGTCTGTGCTATTATACAACCTCCTAGCAGCTCCCCGGTTTTGCATCGGGTTCGTCTGCGTTTGACTCCATTCCTAGAGGCTCCCTGACTTCGCGTCAGGTTCGTTCTCGCTGTCAATAATCCTAGCGGCTCCTCAATTTCGCATTGGGTTCGTCCGCGTTCCTTAACTAACAAATTTATATCATATTCCTAGGGTAATAACCCTTCGCCGGCCATTCGTGCTGCTCGCGGCCCTGGCTCGTAACACAGTGCAAATAACTTTGTCTAATCGGATTTTAGTAGAATTGATTTTGAACTTTCTCTTCAAAATAGATCAGTCGAATTTCTGTTTTATTTTACAACTTTTCACTTAGCTAATTTTTGTTCGGCTACTTGTATTTGCATTTTAAACACAATTGTCTATCTAGATTTTACTAAAATTGATTCTCAATTTTATTTTCAAAATAGATCAAACTCGAGGTCCTAATTTGTTTTTAAACATTTGCCTTTCTAATTTTTGGTTACTTATTTGTGATCACAATGTAACCAACTTTGCCTAATTGGATTTTATTAAAATTGGTTTTAATTTTTTTCTTAGAAAATAGTTATTGATCTAGATCAGTCGCATTTCTGCTTTACTTTACATCTAATTTTTGGTAGCCTACTTGTATTTGCTTTTTTAGATAATATTCCCTAACTAGATTTTACTACCATTGATTTTAAATTTTATTTTCAAAATAGACCAAAGTCGGATTCCTACTCTATATTTAAGCTTTTACCTGTCTACTTTTTGGTTACTTGCTTGTGACAGCATTGTAAATAATATTGTCTAACTGGATTTTAGTGAATTTATTTTAGATTTTATTTTCAAAGTAGAGAGATCCCAGTCGAATTCCTACTTTATTTTAGACTTTTACCTGTCTACTTTTTGGTTACTTTCTTGTGATCACAGCGTAGATATCTTTGCCTAATAAGGTTTTACTAAAATTGATTTTGAATTTTATTCAGTCGCAATTCTGCTTTATTTTACAATTTACTAATAATTTTTTTTTTTATTTGGTAGCCTACTTGTATTTGCTTTTAAATAGCATTGCCTAACTACATTTTATTATAATTAATTTTGAATTTTATTTCCAAAATAGATCAAAGCCGAATTCCTACTCTATATTTAAGCTTTTACCTGTCCAATTTTTGGTTACCTACTTGCAGTCGCAATGTAAATAACTTTGTCTAATCAGATTTTACTAAAATTGATTTTAAACTTTCTCTTCAAAATAGATCAGTCGACTTACTGTTGTATTTTAAAACTTCTCACCTAGCTAATTTATTGTAGCCTACTTGTATTTGCATTTTAGGCACTATTGTGTATCTAGATTTTACTAAAAATTGATTCTCAATTTTATTTTCAAAATAAATTACAGTCGAAATCCCAATTTGTTTTTAACTTTTGCGTTTCTAATTTTTGGTTACTTACTTGTGATCACAGTGTAAATTACTTTGTCTAATCAGATTTTTCTAAAATCGATTTTTAAATTTCTCTTCAAAATAGATCCGTTGACTTACTGTTTTCTTTTACAACTTCTCACCTAGCTAATTTTCGGTAGCCTACTTGTAGTTGCATTTTAAATCCTATTGTCTAACTAGATTTTACTAAAATTCATTTTAAATTTTATTTTCAAGATAGAGCAAAGTCGAATTCCTACCCTATATTCAAGCTTTTTACCTGTATAATTTTTGATTACTTATTTGCTATCACAGTTGTTACGGATGACGAACAGGTGTTCAATATCATCTCTTGCAGAAACCGTCCTAGATAAACGAACAGAGCTACCCTAGATAAATCTACATAATTGTGTTACGAGCCAGGGCCGCGAGCAGCACGAGTGGCCGGCGAAGGGTTATTACCCTAGGAATATGATATAAATTTGTTAGTTAAGGAACGCGGACGAACCCAATGCGAAATTGAGGAGCCGCTAGGATTATTGACAGCGAGAACGAACCTGACGCGAAGTCAGGGAGCCTCTACGAATGGAGTCAAACGCAGACGAACCCGATGCAAAACCGGGGAGCTGCTAGGAGGTTGTATAATAGCACAGACGAACCTGATGCGAAATCAGGGAGCTGTTAGGATGCGGACGAACCCAATGCAAAACTGGGGAGCCGCTAGGTTGGATAAATCTCTGTTCGGACAATTGGAATGTCGCGAAAGAACCTGATGGTTAATCAGGGAATTGCTAGGATAATTAGTAAGCCTCGTAACTAGTATAATTTAATTGATACAATCCGAGCGGTAAGATTGTATCATGTGGGGACGTTCAATTACTTGGTTAGGATATTGGACGATAATTATGGGTTTAATGAATTTAAGTTAATTATCAAAGAAGACAAATATATTCTTACTATAGAGTTTCGTTCTACAAGTGTACTTGTGTCGCGAATGAACTGAATTTAGAATAGGAAAGAAATTGAAAGGTGATATTACCTAAGCTAAGACGCACGGTGTTGACGCACTGGCAATGCGGGGGACTCGGAGCAACCTTGTCACTGCCTAACAGATTTTAGACCGAACTCGCGGAATCTGTACGGTTAAACTTTGATTCAAAAGGAACGAACGTCCGATCTCACTGGTAGTTGACTTCCGAGATGCAGCACGACGCGACACTATTCGTGATTACGACAGTACTAGCCCACGAGAGTAGAAATGTAAGGGCTTATATAGCCCTGCAATGACGGGTGGTACTTGTCAGTACCCTTCAAGTGAACATTCGTATTTTGTCAACGACCAGTTGGTCGTGCGTACGTTTGGGCCCTAAACTAACCTAAACAATTATGTAGATTTATCTAGGGTAGCTCTGTTCGTTTATCTAGGATGGTTTCTGCCAGAGATGATATTGAACACCTGTTCGTCATCCGTAACATCTCCCCACCAAGAAGAAACATCGGGGTTCCCGTGATGCTTTCTCATCAGGAAGGAAACGTCCTAGATACAATAGACTTTAAGAAAAAAAAAGAAAAAAGTGGAGAGAAATTAAAAAAAAATAAAATGAAGAGAAAAAAAATTTTTAACGAGTGTAGTGTAGGTGTAAGTGTACTTATTGCTAGGTGGTGCTCAGGTAGAGACTGCTGTCGGTGGAGGTAGTCCTGCTCCTTAGAAGATCGTTATGCATGGTTTCCATTTGCTGCTATATTACGGATTCGGACTATATTTGTTATTAGCTCCGATAAATAGTCTCCATATGTCTTGAAAATTGTACCGGTTGGAAATGAGGTTGGCTCTCGAGCCTGTTTACCAAAAATTAATTCATATGGTGTGAAGTTGGTAGCTTCATGAACAGACGTATTATAAGAGAACATTGCAAACGGAATTAATAAATCCCAATCCTCGTAGTTCTCCATATAGTGTTTGAGGTATTCTGTAAGAACAATATGGCTTCGCTCCAATGATCCATTAGTTTGTGGTCGGTATCCGGAGGTGGTGATTTGTTTAATCTTGAATATTTCTGACAGATTTGTCATAAGAGTTCCAACGGTGTGTCAGTGATAAACATAGGTTGACGAGTTTTCGTTCTGACTAATTTTTGCTCCTGACAACTTTTGCATTTTCGGATGTAATCCTGAATTTCGTTGCGCATGTGTGGCCAATGAAATCTTGATCGAATGCGATTGTAGGTTTTTGTAACTCCTTTATGCCCTCCTATTAGGCTATCATGTGCTTCATGGATGATTTCCTGCCTGTCTTCTACGGAAGGTGTAGTAATAACACAGTTACATATTGTAATTTGATAAGTTGAATCTGTAAAGACTTCTTTTAACGCTTTGAAAAGTTCATCAGGCGATGATTTATGATGATCTCCGGTGGCGGATATTCGGAAAGATTTGCTCCTATTTTGTTCTAAAGCAGATTGAAGAGTTTTCAATCCATTAATTATATCCAATCCTTTTGGTTTATCATAGAAGTTATCGGAAATTACAATGCTGAAGGTTTTAAATAACCCATTGTTTGAAATTATGACCTGTCCCTTTTTCGGTCGTGCAGCTAAAAGTTCTTGCTTATTTATCAATCCCGTGTCCAGTAACAGTTTTCCTACGGGGGTTATTAGGTTGCGATCAGCTGATATGAAATGTACATAATGGTCTTCCTTTGCGGTAAGGGTGTTTGAAGAAATGCTAATCCTCTGTTTCGGTTCCGGCGGCGCTTCCAGATCAGTTTCGGTAGAAGAACCATCGGTATCGGCGTCAAAGAATGGGTAAGGGTCGGCTGTGCGATCAGGCAGTTGCCGTGCCCTTGCTTCGCGTATTATATTGTTTGGAAATCGAATTACGTTGCGTTGCAAAATTCCACCTATTTCGGGAAATGGTACCTGCGGTATGTTGGGTACATCCTCCTGTAAATTGTTCCTATTCTCTATAACGGTGTTTTCCAGTGGCTCCTCAAACGAAATCAGATCACCAGATAAGCTCGTATTCTTATCCGTAGAAAAAATTTCAGTGGAGTTTGCTGCGGGTAAAAAATGATGTGCATTGTCCTGATCTTCGTCTGGCATCACTATCTCTTTAGATAAACTCGGAAGAGTTCTATTTATGTTAATAATTGGTGAGTGTTGAACCTTCCCCAGGGCGGGTTGTTCCGTCTCATCTGAACTGCTGCTTGTTTGTTGATATTTCGGCCGTTTTTCTCGGTCTCGATGTAGTTGTCTGACGCGTTGTCCTATTGAAACAGCGTCGACAGCTGTTTTCGGTATTTGGATTTTAAAATCGGGGTCTTTGACTTCCCTCGGGATGAGTGGTAAACAGGTGGAAGTAGGATTACGTGATAATGCATCAGCATTCTTATTTGTTTTTCCAGATTTATGGACAACCTGATAATCATATTCTAATAGTCGGAGCTCCATTTCATGAGTCTTGATGTCGGATCTTTCACAGAATGCAGCCAAACTAATGGTCGATGATCTGTAACCAATGTGAATTTTGTTCCGTACACATACGGTCGGAAATATTTGACGGCGTATACCATTGCTAAACATTCTTTTTCCGTGGCTGAATAATTTCTCTCTGCTTTGTTGAGGCTGCGCGATGCATAAGCAATTGGCAGATCATTTCCTATTTCACCTTGACTAAGCACGGCTCCAACGGCATATTCGGAGGCGTCTGTTGTAACGACGAATGGTTTGCTAAAATCTGGATATTGTAAAATAGGCTCTCGACAGAGTTCTTCACGTAACTGCTTAAAACTGTTTTCCTGTTCTTCAGTCCATTTGAATTTTTTGCCCTTTCCTAGAAGGTCAATTAAAGATTTTGCTTTTGTAGTGAAATCTGGTACGAATCTTCGGTAATATCCTACTAAACCCAAAAACTGTTGTATATTTTTCTGTGAGGTAGGCGTTGGGAAATCCTTGACAGCCTTTAATTTTCGGGGATCAGGTTTTACTCCCTGTCTTGAAATAATATGTCCAAGGTATGCAACTTCTTTTCGTAAGAATTCGCATTTATTGGTTTGAAGAGTTAAACCATGTTCTCGCAAACGGTTTAATAATTTCCTGACTTTAATGTTGTGTTCGTGTAATGACGCAGCGTAAACCACGATATCATCCAGGTAAATGAAAACGTCCGTTCCCTGGAGTCCAGTTAATACCTGATCCATGAGGCGTTGAAAAGTAGGTGGTGCATTTTTCAAACCAAACGGCATTCGTGAAAATTCATAATGTCCATTAGGGGTGGTGAAAGCTGTCTTCTGTCTGTCTTTCGGATCCATTTCTATTTGGTGGAACCCACTAGCAAGATCGAAAACGGAGAAGTATTTGGCTCCTCCGAGACGATCCAATATTTCCGTAATTTGAGGCAGTGGATATTTATCGGAAATGGTCTTCTCGTTAAGCGCACGAAAATCTATTACCATGCGCCAACGTTTGTTTCCTTGCGCGTCTGGTTTTTTGGGTACAATCCACAAGGGTGAATTGTACGGAGATTTCGACGGAGTAATAATACCATCGGATAATAAGCCATTGATTTGCTTTTTATTTCCTCTTGGTGTACAGGAGGGTAGCGATACTGTCTCGTGTTAATCGGAATCTCATCAGTTGTATGTAAGGAGTGCTTGAAATCAGATGCCTTCCCTAATTTATCTCCGGGGAGATAAAATCGATCGGGAAATTCCTTTATCAATGCGGTGATGCTACACCGTTCTTCTTTGTTCAGGTGACTCAAATTTAGCGTTTCGGAGATTCCCTGTATCCTATCTTCTCTAGTTTTGAAATTACAATGTTGACGTACCTCTGAATAAATATCTTCATCTGATGTGCTCAAAATGTCGTAAGGTTCCACGATTTGTGGCTCTATTTCTACGTCTATGGCTTCCTCGCTAGTGTTGGTTGCCATAACATGACATTTTCCTCCGTCGTTCAGGACGGCGGCTTCTCCTATGTAGAGTTGTTTGTGTGTTTTTATGCGTGGTAAATAGCCTTTTTTTATCCTTGGATTAGCTATTCTTATGGCAATTTGTTGAGATGTTCGGGCATCGATGCGATGTTTGGTCCGTACATCTGAGTCCTGCTGGTAATTTGAAAATCGAATAGGCCTGATGGGCTTATTTTTTAATACCAGTGTCCCATGGTAATAAGAAATTTCTGCTTCTTCCTGTTTTAAAAATGGGCTTCCTATAAGTCCATCTGCTTCTATTGCAAGGCGCTTCACTACGTAGAAAAACGCAGGAGCTTCGTGTATGTGAAGTATCGTAGTTCCTAGAGTGCGAATTGGATTTGTAGTAAGACCAGTTATTTCAATTTCTTCGCGTGAAACAATTTCTGCTCCTTCTCCTAAAACGTCAAGAACTACTAAATTTACGGATGCTCCACCATCAATTAGAAATTCTCCCGTGCCTGATTCCAGTTCTGGGATTTTGATTTTGATTCGTGGTGCTGGAGCTTCCTTGATGAGGGTTTTTCCTCGAAGCGGACAGTTCTTTGGCGAACTTCTTTGTTTTCGCTCATCGTGTCGCCTGTACGGTGAGCGCGATCGAAGTTTAAAGATTTGTTCGATTCCACGGACGAATCTCGCGAATCTCTTTGGAATCGCGGACTACGCGGTCGATTCTTGCAGAATTTTCCATCGTGTCCGGATGTTCCGCAATGCCAACAATACGATTTTGACATGCGATTCCTATCGGAATTTTTAAAAGTTGTATACCGTTTCTCTCCGTCTCTCACAATTGACGAATCCGAACGGTTGGAGGGGGAACCGGAGGGGCTCCTGTGACGCAAGGTCCAGGCAGACGCTCGTCCTTCTCTTTCCTCCTCAAAACCAGATGGTCTCGTGCGTTGATCCCTGTGTCGGTCATATTTGCTTGGAGATAAGGGATATGACACTTCACGATCGCGGTAGCGAGAGTCCTGGTCATATGAATCTCGGCGGGACCACCTTGATGGTGATTCACTCCGAGGCGACTGTCGTCGATTTCTTAATCTTTTATCTATCTGTAGCACGGAGTCGTAAGCATCCTCCAGATTTTTTATATCCTTCAAGATAGCCGACACCTTCAGGGAAATCCGATCCGGTAATCCATCGATGAAGTTTTCAATGACGTCCTTTTCCATCAATTTGATAAATTCTTCAGCATGTGCCTCGTATTTTTCCCTCATGGCTCCGCGCGTACAGTAGACCAAGTGGCTTGTCCTATCGATGTATTGTCGTAGGCTTTCTCCTTCGCGAATATGTAGTTTCGCGATTTCCACTTGATAATATGATAGGCTCTTGCCGGGAGCGAACCGTTTCTTCAAATGTTGAATTAACGCTTTTACGGTAGTAAACTTGTGCTCTAATGTGCATCTACGTGCTGGCCCGACGAGCTTAGTAAGAACAATTGCCAGATACTCGGTTTCCGTACCCTCCGGAATCAAAGTTAACCCGTCCTCTAAAGTTTGCGCGAAACGAATCAAAGAGGGGTCTTCCCCGTTAAAGGTCGGAATTGTCGAAGTAACATTCTGTAAGCATGTCTTTTGCGTCAACAGCGACATAGAATTTGCAAGCGAAACCGTCAAGTTCATTATGTCAACGAAAGAAATATTTGCAGCTGAATTCGGCATTTTTAAAGAATGTAACTAGAGAAAACTAGTATATTATCGAAACCTTTTAACTAGGAAAACTAGTATATTATTGGTACAAAAGCGTGACTAGCGAAAACTAGTATATTGCTAATAATATTGAGACGTAACTAGGAAAACTAGTATATTGTCAATACTCAGGTACGAGTAATTTAACGTAGTAAACCCAAAATTAAAGTGATCCTAAAATAATTGAACTATCCCAACGCTGTCACCAGTTCTGTTACGAGCCAGGGCCGCGAGCAGCACGAGTGGCCGGCGAAGGGTTATTACCCTAGGAATATGATATAAATTTGTTAGTTAAGGAACGCGGACGAACCCAATGCGAAATTGGGGAGCCGCTAGGATTATTGACAGCGAGGACGAACCTGACGCGAAGTCAGGGAGCCTCTAGGAATGGAGTCAAACGCAGACGAACCCGATGCAAAACCGGGGAGCTGCTAGGAGGTTGTATAATAGCACAGACGAACTTGATGCGAAATCAGGGAGCTGTTAGGATGCGGACGAACCCAATGCAAAACTGGGGAGCCGCTAGGTTGGATAAATCTCTGTTGGGACAATTGGAATGTCGCGAAAGAACCTGATGGTTAATCAGGGAATTGCTAGGATAATTAGTAAGCCTCGTAACTAGTATAATTTAATTGATACAATCCGAGCGGTAAGATTGTATCATGTGGGGACGTTCAATTACTTGGTTAGGATATTGGACGATAATTATGGGTTTAATGAATTTAAGTTAATTATCAAAGAAGACAAATATATTCTTACTATAGAGTTTCGTTCTACAAGTGTACTTGTGTCGCGAATGAACTGAATTTAGAATAGGAAAGAAATTGAAAGGTGATATTACCTAAGCTAAGACGCACGGTGTTGACGCACTGGCAATGCGGGGGACTCGGAGCAACCTTGTCACTGCCTAACAGATTTTAGACCGAACTCGCGGAATCTGTACGGTTAAACTTTGATTCAAAAGGAACGAACGTCCGATCTCACTGGTAGTTGACTTCCGAGATGCAGCACGACGCGACACTATTCGTGATTACGACAGTACTAGCCCACGAGAGTAGAAATGTAAGGGCTTATATAGCCCTGCAATGACGGGTGGTACTTGTCAGTACCCTTCAAGTGAACATTCGTATTTTGTCAACGACCAGTTGGTCGTGCGTACGTTTGGGCCCTAAACTAACCTAGACAATTATGTAGATTTATCTAGGGTAGCTCTGTTCGTTTATCTAGGATGGTTTCTGCCAGAGATGATATTGAACACCTGTTCGTCATCCGTAACAATTGTTTAGGTTAGTTTAGGGCCCAAACGTACGCACGACCAACTGGTCGTTGACAAAATACGAATGTTCACTTGAAGGGTACTGACAAGTACCATCCGTCATTGCAGGGCTATATAAGCCCTTACATTTCTACTCTCGTGGGCTAGTACTGTCGTAATCACGAATAGTGTCGCGTCGTGCTGCATCTCGGAAGTCAACTACCAGTGAGATCGGACGTTCGTTCCTTTTGAATCAAAGTTTAACCGTACAGATTCCGCGAGTTCGGTCTAAAATCTGTTAGGCAGTGACAAGGTTGCTCCGAGTCCTCCGCATTGCCGGTGCGTCAACACCGTGCGTCTTAGCTTAGGTAATATCACCTTTCAATTTCTTTCCTATTCTAAATTCAGTTCATTCGCGACACAAGTACACTTGTAGAACGAAACTCTATAGTAAGAATATATTTGTCTTCTTTGATAATTAACTCAAATTCATTAAACCCATAATTATCGTCCAATATCCTAACCAAGTGATTGAACGTCCCCACATGATACATTCTTACCGCTCGGATTGTATCAATTAAATTATACTAGTTACGAGGCTTACTAATTATCCTAGAAATTCCCTGATTAACCATCAGGCTCTTTCGCGACATTCCAATTGTCCGAACAGAGATTTATCCAACCTAGCGGCTCCCCAGGTTTGCATTGGGTTCGTCCTCATCCTAACAGCTCCCTGATTTCGCATCAGGTTCGTCTGTGCTATTATACAACCTCCTAGCAGCTCCCCGGTTTTTCATCGGGTTCGTCTGCGTTTGACTCCACTCCTAGAGGCTCCCTGACTTCGCGTCAGGTTCGTCCTCGCTGTCAATAATCCTAGCGGCTCCTCAATTTCGCATTGGGTTCGTCCGCGTTCCTTAACTAACAAATTTATATCATATTCCTAGGGTAATAACCCTTCGCCGGCCACTCGTGCTGCTCGCGGCCCTGGCTCGTAACACAGTGCAAATAACTTTGTCTAATCGGATTTTACTAGAATTGATTTTGAACTTTCTCTTCAAAATAGATCAGTCGAATTTCTGTTTTATTTTACAACTTTTCCCTTAGCTAATTTTTGGTCGGCTACTTGTATTTGCATTTTAAACACTATTGTCTATCTAGATTTTACTAAAATTGATTTTAAATTTTATGTTCAAAATAGATCAAACTCGAGGTCCTAATTTGTTTTTAAACTTTTGCCTTTCTAATTTTTGGTTACTTATTTGTGATCACAATGTAACCAACTTTGCCTAATTGGATTTTACTAAAATTGGTTTTAATTTTTTTCTTCGAATGTTACGAGCCAGGGCCGCGAGTAGCACGAGTGGCCGGCGAAGGGTTATTAACCCAGGAATATGGTATCAATTTGTTAGTTAAGGTACGCGGACGAACCCAATGCGAAATTGGGGAGCCGCTAGGAATGTAGACAGTGAGGACGAACCTGACGCGAAATCAGGGAGCCTCTAGGAATGGAATCAGACGCAGACGAACCTGATGCGAAATCAGGGAGCTGCTGGGAAGGTGAAACTTCGTGAACGAACCCAATGCGAAATTGGGGAGTCACTAGGAAATGACGCGCAGACGAACCCGATGCTAAACCGGGGAGCTGCTAGGAGGTTGTAGAATAGCGCGGACGAACCCAATGTGAGATTGGGGAGCCGCTGGGAGGTTGGATAAAAGCACAGACGAACCTGATGCGAAATCAGGGAGCTGTTAGGATGCGGACGAACCTGATGCGAAATCAGGGAGCCGCTAGGATGGTATAGTTTTCGTGGACGAACCCAATGCGAAATCGGGGAGCCACAAGGTAGGAAAAATCTCTATTTGATAATTGGTAAGGCGCGAACGAACCTGATGCGAAATCAGGGAGTCGCTAGGATAGTTAGTAGACCTCGTAACTTATATAATCTAAGTGATACAATCCGAGCGGTAAGGTTGTATCGTGTGGGAACGTTCAATTACTATATAAGGATTTTGGACGATAATTATAGGTTCAATGAACTTGCTCTAATTACCAATAACACAAATATATTCTACTTATAAAATTCTGTAGTACAAGTGTGTATGTGTCGCGATTGGAAATGCGAGGAAAAGATATGATATGTGAAAGAAAGAATTTACCTAAACTACGGTGCTCGGTTTTCACGCACTGGCAATGCGGGGGACTCGGAAACAACTTCAACACTGACCAATAGACTATAAACCGAACAAACGGAATCTATAATGTTAGACCTTGATCCGAAAGGTACTTTAGCCCGATCTCGTTAGAAGTTAACTTTCCGAAATGCAGCACGACGTGACGCGATACGTGTCTACTGCAGTACTAACCCCCGAGAGTGAGAATCTAAGGGTTTATATACCCCTACAATGAATGGAATACTTTGTTCATTATCTAATCGCGCTTAGAGATTAGGGCTTAGGGCCACACTCATTTTTGTCACTTCTAACGAAATCGGAGCCAGGGCTCGGTCCTAAATCAAAGGGTTCGAAAGGTTATCTAGGACGCTTCCCGCCAGAGACGATCTGGAAGAGATTTATTCTCTATCCGTAACACGAAAATAGCTATTGATCTAGATCAGTTGCATTTCTGCTTTACTTTACATCTAATTTTTGGTAGCCTACTTGTATTTGCTTTTTTAGATAATATTGCCTAACTAGATTTTACTACCATTGATTTTAAATTTCATTTTCAAAATAGACCAAAGTCGGATTCCTACTCTATATTTAAGCTTTTACCTGTCTACTTTTTGGTTACTTGCTTGTGACAGCATTGTAAATAATATTGTCTAACTGGATTTTAGTGAATTTATTTTAGATTTTATTTTCAAAGTAGAGAGATCCCAGTCGAATTCCTACTTTATTTTAGACTTTTACCTGTCTACTTTTTGGTTACTTTCTTGTGATCACAGCGTAGATATCTTTGCCTAATTAGGTTTTACTAAAATTGATTTTGAATTTTATTCAGTCGCAATTCTGCTTTATTTTACAATTTTCTAATAATTTTTTTTTTATTTGGTAGCCTACTTGTATTTGCTTTTAAATTGTATTGCCTAACTACATTTTTTTATAATTAATTTTGAATTCTATTTCCAAAATAGATCAGGGCCGAGTTCCTACTCTATATTTAAGCTTTTAGCTGTCCAATTTTTGGTTACCTACTTGCAGTCGCAATGTAAATAACTTTGTCTAATCAGATTTTACTAAAATTGATTTTAAACTTTCTCTTCAAAATAGATCAGTCGACTTACTGTTGTATTTTACAACATCTCACCTAGCTAATTTTTGGTAGCCTACTTGTATTTGCATTTTAGGCACTATTGTGTATCTAGATTTTACTAAAAATTGATTCTCAATTTTATTTTCAAAATAAATTACAGTCGAAATCCCAATTTGTTTTTAACTTTTGCATTTCTAATTTTTGGTTACTTACTTGTGATCACAGTGTAAATAACTTTGTCTAATCAGATTTTACTAAAATTGATTTTAAACTTTTTCTTCAAAATAGATCAGTCGACTTACTGTTGTATTTTACAACTTCTCACCTAGCTAATTTTTGGTAGCCTACTTGTATTTGCATTTTAGGCACTATTGTGTATCTAGATTTTACTAAAAATTGATTCTCAATTTTATTTTCAAAATAAATGACAGTCGAAATCCCAATTTGATTTTAACTTTTGCATTTCTAATTTTTGGTTACTTACTTGTGATCACAGTGTAAATAACTTTGTCTAATCAGATTTTACTAAAATTGATTTTAAACTCTCTCTTCAAAATAGATCAGTCGACTTACTGTTGTATTTTAAAACTTCTCACCTAGCTAATTTTTGGTAGCCTACTTGTATTTGCATTTTAGGCACTATTGTGTATCTAGATTTTACTAAAAATTGATTCTCAATTTTATTTTCAAAATAAATTACAGTCGAAATCCCAATTTGTTTTTAACTTTTGCGTTTCTAATTTTTGGTTACTTACTTGTGATCACAGTGTAAATTACTTTGTCTAATCAGATTTTTCTAAAATCGATTTTTAAATTTCTCTTCAAAATAGATCCGTTGACTTACTGTTTTCTTTTACAACTTCTCACCTAGCTAATTTTCGGTAGCCTACTTGTAGTTGCATTTTAAATCCTATTGTCTAACTAGATTTTACTAAAATTCATTTTAAATTTTATTTTCAAGATAGAGCAAAGTCGAATTCCTACCCTATATTCAAGCTTTTTACCTGTCTAATTTTTTATTACTTATTTGCTATCACAGTTGTTACGGATGACGAACAGGTGTTCAATATCATCTCTTGCAGAAACCGTCCTAGATAAACGAACAGAGCTACACTAGATAAATCTACATAATTGTTTAGGTTAGTTTAGGGCCCAAACGTACGCACGACCAACTGGTCGTTGATAAAATACGAATGTTCACTTGAAGGGTACTGACAAGTACCATCCGTCATTGCAGGGCTATATAAGCCCTTACATTTCTACTCTCGTGGGCTAGTACTGTCGTAATCACGAATAGTGTCGCGTCGTGCTGCATCTCGGAAGTCAACTACCAGTGAGATCGGACGTTCGTTCCTTTTGAATCAAAGTTTAACCGTACAGATTCCGCGAGTTCGGTCTAAAATCTGTTAGGCAGTGACAAGGTTGCTCCGAGTCCCCCGCATTGCCGGTGCGTCAACACCGTGCGTCTTAGCTTAGGTAATATCACCTTTCAATTTCTTTCCTATTCTAAATTCAGTTCATTCGCGACACAAGTACACTTGTAGAACGAAACTCTATAGTAAGAATATATTTGTCTTCTTTGATAATTAACTCAAATTCATTAAACCCATAATTATCGTCCAATATCCTAACCAAGTGATTGAACGTCCCCACATGATACATTCTTACCGCTCGGATTGTATCAAATAAATTATACTAGTTACGAGGCTTACTAATTATCGTAGCAATTCCCTGATTAACCATCAGGCTCTTTCGCGACATTCCAATTGTCCGAACAGAGATTTATCCAACCTAGCGGCTCCCCGGTTTTGCATTGGGTTCGTCCTCATCCTAACAGCTCCCTGATTTCGCATCAGGTTCGTCTGTGCTATTATACAACCTCCTAGCAGCTCCCCGGTTTTGCATCGGGTTCGTCTGCGTTTGATTCCATTCCTAGAGGCTCCCTGACATCGCGTCAGGTTCGTCCTCGCTGTCAATAATCCTTGCGGCTCCTCAATTTCGCATTGGGTTCGTCCGCGTTCCTTAACTAACAAATTTATATCATATTCCTAGGGTAATAACCCTTCGCCGGCCACTCGTGCTGCTCGCGGCCCTGGCTCGTAACACAGTGCAAATAACTTTGTCTAATCGGATTTTACTAGAATTGATTTTGAACTTTCTCTTCAAAATAGATCAGTCGAATTTCTGTTTTATTTTACAACTTTTCACTTAGCTAATTTTTGGTCGGCTACTTGTATTTGCATTTTAAACACTATTGTCTATCTAGATTTTACTAAAATTGATTTTAAATTTTATGTTCAAAATAGATCAAACTCGAGGTCCTAATTTGTTTTTAAACGTTTGCCTTTCTAATCTTTGGTTACTTATTTGTGATCACAATGTAACCAACTTTGCCTAATTGGATTTTACTAAAATTGGTTTTAATTTTTTTCTTCGAAAATAGCTATTGATCTAGATCAGTCGCATTTCTGCTTTACTTTACATCTAATTTTTGGTAGCCTACTTGTATTTGCTTTTTTAGATAATATTGCCTAACTAGATTTTACTACCATTGATTTTAAATTTTATTTTCAAAATAGACCAAAGTCGGATTCCTACTCTATATTTAAGCTTTTACCTGTCTACTTTTTGGTTACTTGCTTGTGACAGCATTGTAAATAATATTGTCTAACTGGATTTTAGTGAATTTATTTTAGATTTTATTTTCAAAGTAGAGAGATCCCAGTCGAATTCCTACTTTATTTTAGACTTTTACCTGTCTACTTTTTGGTTACTTTCTTGTGATCACAGCGTAGATATCTTTGCCTAATTAGGTTTTACTAAAATTGATTTTGAATTTTATTCAGTCGCAATTCTGCTTTATTTTAGAATTTTCTAATAATTTTTGTTTTTATTTGGTAGCCTACTTGTATTTGCTTTTAAATAGTATTGCCTAACTACGTTTTACTATAATTAATTTTGAATTTTATTTCCAAAATAGATCAAAGCCGAATTCCTAATCTATATTTAAGCTTTTACCTGTCCAATTTTTGGTTACCTACTTGCAGTCGCAATGTAAATAACTTTGTCTAATCAGATTTTACTAAAATTGATTTTAAACTTTCTCTTCAAAATAGATCAGTCGACTTACTGTTGTATTTTACAACATCTCACCTAGCTAATTTTTGGTAGCCTACTTGTATTTGCATTTTAGGCACTATTGTGTATCTAGATTTTACTAAAAATTGATTCTCAATTTTATTTTCAAAATAAATTACAGTCGAAATCCCAATTTGTTTTTAACTTTTGCATTTCTAATTTTTGGTTACTTACTTGTAATCACAGTGTAAATAACTTTGTCTAATGAGATTTTACTAAAATTGATTTTAAACTTTCTCTTCAAAATAGATCAGTCGACTTACTGTTGTATTTTACAACTTCTCACCTAGCTAATTTTTGGTAGCCTACTTGTATTTGCATTTTAGGCACTATTGTGTGTCTAGATTTTACTGAAAATTGATTCTCAATTTTATTTTCAAAATAAATTACAGTCGAAATCCCAATTTGTTTTTAACTTTTGCGTTTCTAATTTTTGGTTACTTACTTGTGATCACAGTGTAAATTACTTTGTCTAATCAGATTTTTCTAAAATCGATTTTAAAATTTCTTTTCAAAATAGATCCATTGAATTACTGTTTTCTTTTACAACTTCTCACCTAGCTAATTTTCGGTAGCCTACTTGTAGTTGCATTTTAAATCCTATTGTCTAACTAGATTTTACTAAAATTCATTTTAAATTTTATTTTCAAGATAGAGCAAAGTCGAATTCCTACCCTATATTCAAGCTTTTTACCTGTCTAATTTTTGATTACTTATTTGCTATCACAGTTGTTACGGATGACGAACAGGTGTTCAATATCATCTCTGGCAGAAACCGTCCTAGATAAATCTACATAATTGTTTAGGTTAGTTTAGGGCCCAAACGTACGCACGACCAACTGGTCGTTGACAAAATACGAATGTTCACTTGAAGGGTACTGACAAGTACCATCCGTCATTGCAGGGCTATATAAGCCCTTACATTTCTACTCTCGTGGGCTAGTACTGTCGTAATCACGAATAGTGTCGCGTCGTGCTGCATCTCGGAAGTCAACTACCAGTGAGATCGGACGTTCGTTCCTTTTGAATCAAAGTTTAACCGTACAGATTCCGCGAGCTCGGTCTAAAATCTGTTAGGCAGTGACAAGGTTGCTCCGAGTCCCCCGCATTGCCGGTGCGTCAACACCGTGCGTCTTAGCTTAGGTAATATCACCTTTCAATTTCTTTCCTATTCTAAATTCAGTTCATTCGCGACACAAGTACACTTGTAGAACGAAACTCTATAGTAAGAATATATTTGTCTTCTTTGATAATTAACTCAAATTCATTAAACCCATAATTATCGTCCAATATCCTAACCAAGTGATTGAACGTCCCCACATGATACAATCTTACCGCTCGGATTGTATCAATTAAATTATACTAGTTACGAGGCTTACTAATTATCCTAGCAATTCCCTGATTAACCATCAGGCTCTTTCGCGACATTCCAATTGTCCGAACAGAGATTTATCCAACCTAGCGGCTCCCCAGTTTTGCATTGGGTTCGTCCTCATCCTAACAGCTCCCTGATTTCGCATCAGGTTCGTCTGTGCTATTATACAACCTCCTAGCATCTCCCCGGTTTTGCATCGGGTTCGTCTGCGTTTGACTCCATTCCTAGAGGCTCCCTGACTTCGCGTCAGGTTCGTCCTCGCTGTCAATAATCCTAGCGGCTCCTCAATTTCGCATTGGGTTCGTCCGCGTTCCTTAACTAACAAATTTATATCATATTCCTAGGGTAATAACCCTTCGCCGGCCACTCGTGCTGCTCGCGGCCCTGGCTCGTAACACAGTGCAAATAACTTTGTCTAATCGGATTTTACTAGAATTGATTTTGAACTTTCTCTTCAAAATAGATCAGTCGAATTTCTGTTTTATTTTACAACTTTTCACTTATCTAATTTTTGGTCGGCTACTTGTATTTGCATTTTAAACACTATTGTCTATCTAGATTTTACTAAAATTGATATTAAATTTTATGTTCAAAATAGATCAAACTCGAAGTCCTAATTTGTCTTTAAACTTTTGCCTTTCTAATTTTTGGTTACTTATTTGTGATCACAATGTAACCAACTTTGCCTAATTGGATTTTACTAAAATTGGTTTTAATTTTTTTCTTCGAAAATAGCTATTGATCTAGATCAGTCGCATTTCTGCTTTACATTACATCTAATTTTTGGTAGCCTATTTGTATTTGCTTTTTTACATAATATTGCCTAACTAGATTTTACTACCATTGATTTTAAATTTTATTTTCAAAATAGACCAAAGTCGGATTCCTACTCTATATTTAAGCTTTTACCTGTCTACTTTTTGGTTACTCGCTTGTGACAGCATTGTAAATAATATTGTCTAACTGGATTTTAGTGAATTTATTTTAGATTTTATTTTCAAAGTAGGGAGATCCCAGTCGAATTCCTACTTCATTTTAGACTTTTACCTGTCTACTTTTTGGTTACTTTCTTGTGATCACAGCGTAGATATCTTTGCCTAATTAGGTTTTACTAAAATTGATTTTGAATTTTATTCAGTCGCAATTCTGCTTTATTTTACAATTTTCTAATAATTTTTTTTTTATTTGGTAGCCTACTTGTATTTGCTTTTAAATAGTATTGCCTAACTACATTTTATTATAATTAATTTTGAATTTTATTTCCAAAATAGATCAAAGCCGAATTCCTACTCTATATTTAAGCTTTTACCTGTCCAATTTTTGGTTACCTACTTGCAGTCGCAATGTAAATAACTTTGTCTAATCAGATTTTACTAAAATTGATTTTAAACTTTCTCTTCAAAATAGATCAGTCGACTTACTGTTGTATTTTACAACATCTCACCTAGCTAATTTTTGGTAGCCTACTTGTATTTGCATTTTAGGCACTATTGTGTATCTAGATTTTACTAAAAATTGATTCTCAATTTTATTTTCAAAATAAATTACAGTCGAAATCCCAATTTGTTTTTAACTTTTGCATTTCTAATTTTTGGTTACTTACTTGTGATCACAGTGTAAATATCTTTGTCTAATCAGATTTTACTAAAATCGATTTTAAACTTTCTCTTCAAAATAGATCAGTCGACTTACTGTTGTGTCTTACAACTTCTCACCTAGCTAATTTTTGGTAGCCTACTTGTATTTGCATTTTAGGCACTATTGTGTATCTAGATTTTACTAAAAATTGATTCTCAATTTTATTTTCAAAATAAATTACAGTCGAAATCCCAATTTGTTTTTAACTTTTGCGTTTCTAATTTTTGGTTACTTACTTGTGATCACAGTGTAAATTACTTTGTCTAATCAGATTTTTCTAAAATCGATTTTAAAATTTCTTTTCAAAATAGATCCATTGACTTACTGTTTTCTTTTACAACTTCTCACCTAGCTAATTTTCGGTAGCCTACTTGTAGTTGCATTTTAAATCCTATTGTCTAACTAGATTTTACTAAAATTCATTTTAAATTTTATTTTCAAGATAGAGCAAAGTCGAATTCCTACCCTATATTCAAGCTTTATACCTGTATAATTTTTGATTACTTATTTGCTATCACAGTTGTTACGGATGACGAACAGGTGTTCAATATCATCTCTGGCAGAAACCGTCCTAGATAAACGACCAGAGCTACCCTAGATAAATCTACATAATTGTTTAGGTTAGTTTAGGGCCCAAACGTACGCACGACCAACTGGTCGTTGACAAAATACGAATGTTCACTTGAAGGGTACTGACAAGTACCACCCGTCATTGCAGGGCTATATAAGCCCTTACATTTCTACTCTCGTGGGCTAGTACTGTCGTAATCACGAATAGTGTCGCGTCGTGCTGCATCTCGGAAGTCAACTACCAGTGAGATCGGACGTTCGTTCCTTTGGATTCAAAGTTTAACCGTACAGATTCCGCGAGTTCGGTCTAAAATCTGTTAGGCAGTGACCAGGTTGCTCCGAGTCCCCCGCATTGCCGGTGCGTCAACACCGTGCGTCTTAGCTTAGGTAATATCACCTTTCAATTTCTTTCCTATTCTAAATTCAGTTCATTCGCGACACAAGTACACTTGTAGAACGAAACTCTATAGTAAGAATATATTTGTCTTCTTTGATAATTAACTCAAATTCATTAAACCCATAATTATCGTCCAATATCCTAACCAAGTGATTGAACGTCCCCACATGATAAAATCTTACCGCTCGTATTGTATCAATTAAATTATACTAGTTACGAGGCTTACTAATTATCCTAGCAATTCCCTGATTTACCATCAGGGTCTTTCGCGACATTCCAATTGTCCGAACAGAGATTTATCCAACCTAGCGGCTCCCCAGTTTTGCATTGGGTTCGTCCTCATCCTAACAGCTCCCTGATTTCGCATCAGGTTCGTCTGTGCTATTATACAACCTCGTAGCAGCTCCCCGGTTTTGCATCGGGTTCGTCTGCGTTTGATTCCATTCCTAGAGGCTCCCTGACATCGCGTCAGGTTCGTCCTCGCTGTCAATAATCCTTGCGGCTCCTCAATTTCGCATTGGGTTCGTCCGCGTTCAATAACTAACAAATTTATATCATATTCCTAGGGTAATAACCTTTCGCCGGCCACTCGTGCTGCTCGCGGCCCTGGCTCGTAACACAGTGCAAATAACTTTGTCTAATCGGATTTTACTAGAATTGATTTTGAACTTTCTCTTCAAAATAGATCAGTCGAATTTCTGTTTTATTTTACAACTTTTCACTTAGCTAATTTTTGGTCGGCTACTTGTATTTGCATTTTAAACACTATTGTCTATCTAGATTTTACTAAAATTGATTTTAAATTTTATGTTCAAAATAGATCAAACTCGAGGTCCTAATTTGTTTTTAAACGTTTGCCTTTCTAATCTTTGGTTACTTATTTGTGATCACAATGTAACCAACTTTGCCTAATTGGATTTTACTAAAATTGGTTTTAATTTTTTTCTTCGAAAATAGCTATTGATCTAGATCAGTCGCATTTCTGCTTTACTTTACATCTAATTTTTGGTAGCCTACTTGTATTTGCTTTTTTAGATAATATTGCCTAACTAGATTTTACTACCATTGATTTTAAATTTTATTTTCAAAATAGACCAAAGTCGGATTCCTACTCTATATTTAAGCTTTTACCTGTCTACTTTTTGGTTACTTGCTTGTGACAGCATTGTAAATAATATTGTCTAACTGGATTTTAGTGAATTTATTTTAGATTTTATTTTCAAAGTAGAGAGATCCCAGTCGAATTCCTACTTTATTTTAGACTTTTACCTGTCTACTTTTTGGTTACTTTCTTGTGATCACAGCGTAGATATCTTTGCCTAATTAGGTTTTACTAAAATTGATTTTGAATTTTATTCAGTCGCAATTCTGCTTTATTTTAGAATTTTCTAATAATTTTTGTTTTTATTTGGTAGCCTACTTGTATTTGCTTTTAAATAGTATTGCCTAACTACGTTTTACTATAATTAATTTTGAATTTTATTTCCAAAATAGATCAAAGCCGAATTCCTAATCTATATTTAAGCTTTTACCTGTCCAATTTTTGGTTACCTACTTGCAGTCGCAATGTAAATAACTTTGTCTAATCAGATTTTACTAAAATTGATTTTAAACTTTCTCTTCAAAATAGATCAGTCGACTTACTGTTGTATTTTACAACATCTCACCTAGCTAATTTTTGGTAGCCTACTTGTATTTGCATTTTAGGCACTATTGTGTATCTAGATTTTACTAAAAATTGATTCTCAATTTTATTTTCAAAATAAATTACAGTCGAAATCCCAATTTGTTTTTAACTTTTGCATTTCTAATTTTTGGTTACTTACTTGTAATCACAGTGTAAATAACTTTGTCTAATGAGATTTTACTAAAATTGATTTTAAACTTTCTCTTCAAAATAGATCAGTCGACTTACTGTTGTATTTTACAACTTCTCACCTAGCTAATTTTTGGTAGCCTACTTGTATTTGCATTTTAGGCACTATTGTGTGTCTAGATTTTACTGAAAATTGATTCTCAATTTTATTTTCAAAATAAATTACAGTCGAAATCCCAATTTGTTTTTAACTTTTGCGTTTCTAATTTTTGGTTACTTACTTGTGATCACAGTGTAAATTACTTTGTCTAATCAGATTTTTCTAAAATCGATTTTAAAATTTCTTTTCAAAATAGATCCATTGAATTACTGTTTTCTTTTACAACTTCTCACCTAGCTAATTTTCGGTAGCCTACTTGTAGTTGCATTTTAAATCCTATTGTCTAACTAGATTTTACTAAAATTCATTTTAAATTTTATTTTCAAGATAGAGCAAAGTCGAATTCCTACCCTATATTCAAGCTTTTTACCTGTCTAATTTTTGATTACTTATTTGCTATCACAGTTGTTACGGATGACGAACAGGTGTTCAATATCATCTCTGGCAGAAACCGTCCTAGATAAATCTACATAATTGTTTAGGTTAGTTTAGGGCCCAAACGTACGCACGACCAACTGGTCGTTGACAAAATACGAATGTTCACTTGAAGGGTACTGACAAGTACCATCCGTCATTGCAGGGCTATATAAGCCCTTACATTTCTACTCTCGTGGGCTAGTACTGTCGTAATCACGAATAGTGTCGCGTCGTGCTGCATCTCGGAAGTCAACTACCAGTGAGATCGGACGTTCGTTCCTTTTGAATCAAAGTTTAACCGTACAGATTCCGCGAGCTCGGTCTAAAATCTGTTAGGCAGTGACAAGGTTGCTCCGAGTCCCCCGCATTGCCGGTGCGTCAACACCGTGCGTCTTAGCTTAGGTAATATCACCTTTCAATTTCTTTCCTATTCTAAATTCAGTTCATTCGCGACACAAGTACACTTGTAGAACGAAACTCTATAGTAAGAATATATTTGTCTTCTTTGATAATTAACTCAAATTCATTAAACCCATAATTATCGTCCAATATCCTAACCAAGTGATTGAACGTCCCCACATGATACAATCTTACCGCTCGGATTGTATCAATTAAATTATACTAGTTACGAGGCTTACTAATTATCCTAGCAATTCCCTGATTAACCATCAGGCTCTTTCGCGACATTCCAATTGTCCGAACAGAGATTTATCCAACCTAGCGGCTCCCCAGTTTTGCATTGGGTTCGTCCTCATCCTAACAGCTCCCTGATTTCGCATCAGGTTCGTCTGTGCTATTATACAACCTCCTAGCATCTCCCCGGTTTTGCATCGGGTTCGTCTGCGTTTGACTCCATTCCTAGAGGCTCCCTGACTTCGCGTCAGGTTCGTCCTCGCTGTCAATAATCCTAGCGGCTCCTCAATTTCGCATTGGGTTCGTCCGCGTTCCTTAACTAACAAATTTATATCATATTCCTAGGGTAATAACCCTTCGCCGGCCACTCGTGCTGCTCGCGGCCCTGGCTCGTAACACAGTGCAAATAACTTTGTCTAATCGGATTTTGCTAGAATTGATTTTGAACTTTCTCTTCAAAATAGATCAGTCGAATTTCTGTTTTATTTTACAACTTTTCACTTAGCTAATTTTTGGTCGGCTACTTGTATTTGCATTTTAAACACTATTGTCTATATAGATTTTACTAAAATTGATTTTAAATTTTATGTTCAAAATAGATCAAACTCGAGGTCCTAATTTGTTTTTAAACTTTTGCCTTTCTAATTTTTGGTTACTTATTTGTGATTACAATGTAAACAACTTTGCCTAATTGGATTTTACTAAAATTGGTTTTAATTTTTTTCTTCGAAAATAGCTATTGATCTAGATCAGTCGCATTTCTGCTTTACTTTACATCTAATTTTTGGTAGCCTACTTGTATTTGCTTTTTTAGATAATATTGCCTAACTAGATTTTACTACCATTGATTTTAAATTTTATTTTCAAAATAGACCAAAGTCGGATTCCTACTCTATATTTAAGCTTTTACCTGTCTACTTTTTGGTTACTTGCTTGTTACAGCATTGTAAATAATATTGTCTAACTGGATTTTAGTGAATTTATTTTAGATTTTATTTTCAAAGTAGAGAGATCCCAGTCGAATTCCTACTTTATTTTAGACTTTTACCTGTCTACTTTTTGGTTACTTTCTTGTGACCACAGCGTAGATATCTTTGCCTAATTAGGTTTTACTAAAATTGATTTTGAATTTTATTCAGTCGCAATTCTGCTTTATTTTAGAATTTTCTAGTAATTTTTTTTTTATTTGGTAGCCTACTTGTATTTGCTTTTAAATAGTATTGCCTAACTACATTTTACTATAATTAATTTTGAATTTTATTTCCAAAATAGATCAAAGCCGAATTCCTACTCTATATTTAAGCTTTTACCTGTCCAATTTTTGGTTACCTACTTGCAGTCGCAATGTAAATAACTTTGTCTAATCAGATTTTACTAAAATTGATTTTAAACTTTCTCTTCAAAATAGATCAGTCGACTTACTGTTGTATTTTACAACTTCTCACCCAGCTAATTTTTGGTAGCCTACTTGTATTTGCATTTTAGGCACTATTGTGTATCTAGATTTTACTGAAAATTGATTATCAATTTTATTTTCAAAATAAATTACAGTCGAAATCCCAATTTGTTTTTAACTTTTGCGTTTCTAATTTTTGGTTATTTACTTGTGATCACAGTGTAAATTACTTTGTCTAATCAGATTTTTCTAAAATCGATTTTAAAATTTCTCTTCAAAATAGATCCGTTGACTTACTGTTTTCTTTTACAACTTCTCACCTAGCTAATTTTCGGTAGCCTACTTGTAGTTGCATTTTAAATTCTATTGTCTAACTAGATTTTACTAAAATTCATTTTAAATTTTATTTTCAAGATAGAGCAAAGTCGAATTCCTACCCTATATCCAAGCTTTTTACCTGTCTAATTTTTGATTACTTATTTGCTATCACAGTTGTTACGGATGACGAACAGGTGTTCAATATCATCTCTGGCAGAAACCGTCCTAGATAAATCTACATAATTGTTTAGGTTAGTTTAGGGCCCAAACGTACGCACGACCAACTGGTCGTTGACAAAATACGAATGTTCACTTGAAGGGTACTGACAAGTACCATCCGTCATTGCAGGGCTATATAAGCCCTTACATTTCTACTCTCGTGGGCTAGTACTGTCGTAATCACGAATAGTGTCGCGTCGTGCTGCATCTCGGAAGTCAACTACCAGTGAGATCGGACGTTCGTTCCTTTTGAATCAAAGTTTAACCGTACAGATTCCGCGAGTTCGGTCTAAAATCTGTTAGGCAGTGGCAAGGTTGCTACGAGTCCCCCGCATTGCCGGTGCGTCAACACCGTGCCTCTTAGCTTAGGTAATATCACCTTTCAATTTCTTTCCTATTCTAAATTCAGTTGATTCGCGACACAAGTACACTTGTAGAACGAAACTCTATAGTAAGAATATATTTGTCTTCTTTGATAATTAACTCAAATTCATTAAACCCATAATTATCGTCTAATATCCTAACCAAGTGATTGAACGTCCCCACATGATACAATCTTACCGCTCGGATTGTATCAATTAAATTATACTAGTTACGAGGCTTACTAATTATCCTAGCAATTCCCTGATTAACCATCAGGCTCTTTCGCGACATTCCAATTGTCCGAACAGAGATTTATCCAACCTAGCGGCTCCCCAGTTTTGCATTGGGTTCGTCCTCATCCTAACAGCTCCCTGATTTCGCATCAGGTTCGTCTGTGCTATTATACAACCTCCTAGCAGCTCCCCGGTTTTGCATCGAGTTCGTCTGCGTTTGACTCCATTCCTAGAGGCTCCCTGACTTCGCGTCAGGTTCGTCCTCGCTGTCAATAATCCTAGCGGCTCCTCAATTTCGCATTGGGTTCGTCCGCGTTCCTTAACTAACAAATTTATATCATATTCCTAGGGTAATAACCCTTCGCCGGCCACTCGTGCTGCTCGCGGCCCTGGCTCGTAACACAGTGCAAATAACTTTGTCTAATCGGATTTTACTAGAATTGATTTTGAACTTTCTCTTCAAAATAGATCAGTCGAATTTCTGTTTTATTTTTCAACTTTTCACTTAGCTAATTTTTGGTCGGCTACTTGTATTTGCATTTTAAACACTATTGTCTACATAGATTTTACTAAAATTGATTTTAAATTTTATGTTCAAAATAGATCAAACTCGAGGTCCTAATTTGTTTTTAAACTTTTGCCTTTCTAATTTTTGGTTACTTATTTGTGATTACAATGTAAACAACTTTGCCTAATTGGATTTTACTACCATTGATTTTAAATTTTATTTTCAAAATAGACCAAAGTCGGATTCCTACTCTATATTTAATCTTTTACCTGTCTACTTTTTGGTTACTTGCTTGTGACAGCATTGTAAATAATATTGTCTAACTGGATTTTAGTGAATTTATTTTAGATTTTATTTTCAAAGTAGAGAGATCCCAGTCGAATTCCTACTTTATTTTAGACTTTTACCTGTCTACTTTTTGGTTACTTTCTTGTGATCACAGCGTAGATATCTTTGCCTAATTAGGTTTTACTAAAATTGATTTTGAATTTTATTCAGTCGCAATTCTGCTTTATTTTAGAATTTTCTAGTAATTTTTTTTTTATTTGGTAGCCTACTTGTATTTGCTTTTAAATAGTATTGCCTAACTACATTTTACTATAATTAATTTTGAATTTTATTTCCAAAATAGATCAAAGCCGAATTCCTACTCTATATTTAAGCTTTTACCTGTCCAATTTTTGGTTACCTACTTGCAGTCGCAATGTAAATAACTTTGTCTAATCAGATTTTACTAAAATTGATTTTAAACTTTCTCTTCAAAATAGATCAGTCGACTTACTGTTGTATTTTACAACTTCTCACCCAGCTAATTTTTGGTAGCCTACTTGTATTTGCATTTTAGGCACTATTGTGTATCTAGATTTTACTGAAAATTGATTATCAATTTTATTTTCAAAATAAATTACAGTCGAAATCCCAATTTGTTTTTAACTTTTGCGTTTCTAATTTTTGGTTACTTACTTGTGATCACAGTGTAAATTACTTTGTATAATCAGATTTTTCTAAAATCGATTTTAAAATTTCTCTTCAAAATAGATCCGTTGACTTACTGTTTTCTTTTACAACTTCTCACCTAGCTAATTTTCGGTAGCCTACTTGTAGTTGCATTTTAAATTCTATTGTCTAACTAGATTTTACTAAAATTCATTTTAAATTTTATTTTCAAGATAGAGCAAAGTCGAATTCCTACCCTATATCCAAGCTTTTTACCTGTCTAATTTTTGATTACTTATTTGCTATCACAGTTGTTACGGATGACGAACAGGTGTTCAATATCATCTCTGGCAGAAACCGTCCTAGATAAATCTACATAATTGTTTAGGTTAGTTTAGGGCCCAAACGTACGCACGACCAACTGGTCGTTGACAAAATACGAATGTTCACTTGAAGGATACTGACAAGTACCATCCGTCATTGCAGGGCTATATAAGACCTTACATTTCTACTCTCGTGGGCTAGTACTGTCGTAATCACGAATAGTGTCGCGTCGTGCTGCATCTCGGAAGTCAACTACCAGTGAGATCGGACGTTCGTTCCTTTTGAATCAAAGTTTAACCGTACAGATTCCGCGAGTTCGGTCTAAAATCTGTTAGGCAGTGACAAGGTTGCTCCGAGTCCCCCGCATTGCCGGTGCGTCAACACCGTGCGTCTTAGCTTAGGTAATATCACCTTTCAATTTCTTTCCTATTCTAAATTCAGTTCATTCGCGACACAAGTACACTTGTAGAACGAAACTCTATAGTAAGAATATATTTGTCTTCTTTGATAATTAACTCAAATTCATTAAACCCATAATTATCGTCTAATATCCTAACCAAGTGATTGAACGTCCCCACATGATACAATCTTACCGCTCGGATTGTATCAATTAAATTATACTAGTTACGAGGCTTACTATTTATCCTAGCAATTCACTGATTAACCATCAGGCTCTTTCGCGACATTCCAATTGTCCGAACAGAGATTTATCCAACCTAGCGGCTCCCCAGTTTTGCATTGGGTTCGTCTTCATCCTAACAGCTCCCTGATTTTGCATCAGGTTCGTCCTCGCTGTCAATAATCCTAGCGGCTCCTCAATTTCGCATTGGGTTTGTCCGCGTTCCTTAACAAACAAATTTATATCATATTCCTAGGGTAATAACCCTTCGCCGGCCACTCGTGCTGCTCGCGGCCCTGGCTCGTAACACAGTGCAAATAACTTTGTCTAATCGGATTTTACTAGAATTGATTTTGAACTTTCTCTTCAAAATAGATCAGTCGAATTTCTGTTTTATTTTACAACTTTTCACTTAGCTAATTTTTGGTCGGCTACTTGTATTTGCATTTTAAACACTATTGTCTATCTAGATTTTACTAAAATTGATTTTAAATTTTATGTTCAAAATAGATCAAACTCGAGGTCCTAATTTGTTTTTAAACGTTTGCCTTTCTAATCTTTGGTTACTTATTTGTGATCACAATGTAACCAACTTTGCCTAATTGGATTTTACTAAAATTGGTTTTAATTTTTTTCTTCGAAAATAGCTATTGATCTAGATCAGTCGCATTTCTGCTTTACTTTACATCTAATTTTTGGTAGCCTACTTGTATTTGCTTTTTTAGATAATATTGCCTAACTAGATTTTACTACCATTGATTTTAAATTTTATTTTCAAAATAGACCAAAGTCGGATTCCTACTCTATATTTAAGCTTTTACCTGTCTACTTTTTGGTTACTTGCTTGTGACAGCATTGTAAATAATATTGTCTAACTGGATTTTAGTGAATTTATTTTAGATTTTATTTTCAAAGTAGAGAGATCCCAGTCGAATTCCTACTTTATTTTAGACTTTTACCTGTCTACTTTTTGGTTACTTTCTTGTGATCACAGCGTAGATATCTTTGCCTAATTAGGTTTTACTAAAATTGATTTTGAATTTTATTCAGTCGCAATTCTGCTTTATTTTAGAATTTTCTAATAATTTTTGTTTTTATTTGGTAGCCTACTTGTATTTGCTTTTAAATAGTATTGCCTAACTACGTTTTACTATAATTAATTTTGAATTTTATTTCCAAAATAGATCAAAGCCGAATTCCTAATCTATATTTAAGCTTTTACCTGTCCAATTTTTGGTTACCTACTTGCAGTCGCAATGTAAATAACTTTGTCTAATCAGATTTTACTAAAATTGATTTTAAACTTTCTCTTCAAAATAGATCAGTCGACTTACTGTTGTATTTTACAACATCTCACCTAGCTAATTTTTGGTAGCCTACTTGTATTTGCATTTTAGGCACTATTGTGTATCTAGATTTTACTAAAAATTGATTCTCAATTTTATTTTCAAAATAAATTACAGTCGAAATCCCAATTTGTTTTTAACTTTTGCATTTCTAATTTTTGGTTACTTACTTGTAATCACAGTGTAAATAACTTTGTCTAATGAGATTTTACTAAAATTGATTTTAAACTTTCTCTTCAAAATAGATCAGTCGACTTACTGTTGTATTTTACAACTTCTCACCTAGCTAATTTTTGGTAGCCTACTTGTATTTGCATTTTAGGCACTATTGTGTGTCTAGATTTTACTGAAAATTGATTCTCAATTTTATTTTCAAAATAAATTACAGTCGAAATCCCAATTTGTTTTTAACTTTTGCGTTTCTAATTTTTGGTTACTTACTTGTGATCACAGTGTAAATTACTTTGTCTAATCAGATTTTTCTAAAATCGATTTTAAAATTTCTTTTCAAAATAGATCCATTGAATTACTGTTTTCTTTTACAACTTCTCACCTAGCTAATTTTCGGTAGCCTACTTGTAGTTGCATTTTAAATCCTATTGTCTAACTAGATTTTACTAAAATTCATTTTAAATTTTATTTTCAAGATAGAGCAAAGTCGAATTCCTACCCTATATTCAAGCTTTTTACCTGTCTAATTTTTGATTACTTATTTGCTATCACAGTTGTTACGGATGACGAACAGGTGTTCAATATCATCTCTGGCAGAAACCGTCCTAGATAAATCTACATAATTGTTTAGGTTAGTTTAGGGCCCAAACGTACGCACGACCAACTGGTCGTTGACAAAATACGAATGTTCACTTGAAGGGTACTGACAAGTACCATCCGTCATTGCAGGGCTATATAAGCCCTTACATTTCTACTCTCGTGGGCTAGTACTGTCGTAATCACGAATAGTGTCGCGTCGTGCTGCATCTCGGAAGTCAACTACCAGTGAGATCGGACGTTCGTTCCTTTTGAATCAAAGTTTAACCGTACAGATTCCGCGAGCTCGGTCTAAAATCTGTTAGGCAGTGACAAGGTTGCTCCGAGTCCCCCGCATTGCCGGTGCGTCAACACCGTGCGTCTTAGCTTAGGTAATATCACCTTCCAATTTCTTTCCTATTCTAAATTCAGTTCATTCGCGACACAAGTACACTTGTAGAACGAAACTCTATAGTAAGAATATATTTGTCTTCTTTGATAATTAACTCAAATTCATTAAACCCATAATTATCGTCCAATATCCTAACCAAGTGATTGAACGTACCCACATGATACAATCTTACCGCTCGGATTGTATCAATTAAATTATACTAGTTACGAGGCTTACTAATTATCCTAGCAATTCCCTGATTAACCATCAGGCTCTTTCGCGACATTCCAATTGTCCGAACAGAGATTTATCCAACCTAGCGGCTCCCCAGTTTTGCATTGGGTTCGTCCTCATCCTAACAGCTCCCTGATTTCGCATCAGGTTCGTCTGTGCTATTATACAACCTCCTAGCATCTCCCCGGTTTTGCATCGGGTTCGTCTGCGTTTGACTCCATTCCTAGAGGCTCCCTGACTTCGCGTCAGGTTCGTCCTCGCTGTCAATAATCCTAGCGGCTCCTCAATTTCGCATTGGGTTCGTCCGCGTTCCTTAACTAACAAATTTATATCATATTCCTAGGGTAATAACCCTTCGCCGGCCACTCGTGCTGCTCGCGGCCCTGGCTCGTAACACAGTGCAAATAACTTTGTCTAATCGGATTTTGCTAGAATTGATTTTGAACTTTCTCTTCAAAATAGATCAGTCGAATTTCTGTTTTATTTTACAACTTTTCACTTAGCTAATTTTTGGTCGGCTACTTGTATTTGCATTTTAAACACTATTGTCTATATAGATTTTACTAAAATTGATTTTAAATTTTATGTTCAAAATAGATCAAACTCGAGGTCCTAATTTGTTTTTAAACTTTTGCCTTTCTAATTTTTGGTTACTTATTTGTGATTACAATGTAAACAACTTTGCCTAATTGGATTTTACTAAAATTGGTTTTAATTTTTTTCTTCGAAAATAGCTATTGATCTAGATCAGTCGCATTTCTGCTTTACTTTACATCTAATTTTTGGTAGCCTACTTGTATTTGCTTTTTTAGATAATATTGCCTAACTAGATTTTACTACCATTGATTTTAAATTTTATTTTCAAAATAGACCAAAGTCGGATTCCTACTCTATATTTAAGCTTTTACCTGTCTACTTTTTGGTTACTTGCTTGTGACAGCATTGTAAATAATATTGTCTAACTGGATTTTAGTGAATTTATTTTAGATTTTATTTTCAAAGTAGAGAGATCCCAGTCGAATTCCTACTTTATTTTAGACTTTTACCTGTCTACTTTTTGGTTACTTTCTTGTGATCACAGCGTAGATATCTTTGCCTAATTAGGTTTTACTAAAATTGATTTTGAATTTTATTCAGTCGCAATTCTGCTTTATTTTAGAATTTTCTAGTAATTTTTTTTTTATTTGGTAGCCTACTTGTATTTGCTTTTAAATAGTATTGCCTAACTACATTTTACTATAATTAATTTTGAATTTTATTTCCAAAATAGATCAAAGCCGAATTCCTACTCTATATTTAAGCTTTTACCTGTCCAATTTTTGGTTACCTACTTGCAGTCGCAATGTAAATAACTTTGTCTAATCAGATTTTACTAAAATTGATTTTAAACTTTCTCTTCAAAATAGATCAGTCGACTTACTGTTGTATTTTACAACTTCTCACCCAGCTAATTTTTGGTAGCCTACTTGTATTTGCATTTTAGGCACTATTGTGTATCTAGATTTTACTGAAAATTGATTATCAATTTTATTTTCAAAATAAATTACAGTCGAAATCCCAATTTGTTTTTAACTTTTGCGTTTCTAATTTTTGGTTACTTACTTGTGATCACAGTGTAAATTACTTTGTATAATCAGATTTTTCTAAAATCGATTTTAAAATTTCTCTTCAAAATAGATCCGTTGACTTACTGTTTTCTTTTACAACTTCTCACCTAGCTAATTTTCGGTAGTCTACTTGTAGTTGCATTTTAAATTCTATTGTCTAACTAGATTTTACTAAAATTCATTTTAAATTTTATTTTCAAGATAGAGCAAAGTCGAATTCCTACCCTATATCCAAGCTTTTTACCTGTCTAATTTTTGATTACTTATTTGCTATCACAGTTGTTACGGATGACGAACAGGTGTTCAATATCATCTCTGGCAGAAACCGTCCTAGATAAATCTACATAATTGTTTAGGTTAGTTTAGGGCCCAAACGTACGCACGACCAACTGGTCGTTGACAAAATACGAATGTTCACTTGAAGGATACTGACAAGTACCATCCGTCATTGCAGGGCTATATAAGACCTTACATTTCTACTCTCGTGGGCTAGTACTGTCGTAATCACGAATAGTGTCGCGTCGTGCTGCATCTCGGAAGTCAACTACCAGTGAGATCGGACGTTCGTTCCTTTTGAATCAAAGTTTAACCGTACAGATTCCGCGAGTTCGGTCTAAAATCTGTTAGGCAGTGACAAGGTTGCTCCGAGTGCCCCGCATTGCCGGTGCGTCAACACCGTGCGTCTTAGCTTAGGTAATATCACCTTTCAATTTCTTTCCTATTCTAAATTCAGTTCATTCGCGACACAAGTACACTTGTAGAACGAAACTCTATAGTAAGAATATATTTGTCTTCTTTGATAATTAACTCAAATTCATTAAACCCATAATTATCGTCCAATATCCTAACCAAGTGATTGAACGTCCCCACATGATACAATCTTACCGCTCGGATTGTATCAATTAAATTATACTAGTTACGAGGCTTACTATTTATCCTAGCAATTCACTGATTAACCATCAGGCTCTTTCGCGACATTCCAATTGTCCGAACAGAGATTTATCCAACCTAGCGGCTCCCCAGTTTTGCATTGGGTTCGTCTTCATCCTAACAGCTCCCTGATTTCGCATCAGGTTCGTCCTCGCTGTCAATAATCCTAGCGGCTCCTCAATTTCGCATTGGGTTTGTCCGCGTTCCTTAACAAACAAATTTATATCATATTCCTAGGGTAATAACCCTTCGCCGGCCACTCGTGCTGCTCGCGGCCCTGGCTCGTAACACAGTGTAAATAACTTTGTCTAATCGGATTTTACTAGAATTGATTTTGAACTTTCTCTTCAAAATAGATCAGTCGAATTTCTGTTTTATTTTTCAACTTTTCACTTAGCTAATTTTTGGTCGGCTACTTGTATTTGCATTTTAAACACTATTGTCTATCTAGATTTTACTAAAATTGATTTTATATTTTATGTTCAAAATAGATCAAACTCGAGGTCCTAATTTGTTTTTAAACTTTTGCCTTTCTAATTTTTGGTTACTTATTTGTGATCACAATGTAACCAACTTTGCCTAATTGGATTTTACTAAAATTGGTTTTAATTTTTTTCTTCGAAAATAGCTATTGATCTAGATCAGTCGCATTTCTGCTTTACTTTACATCTAATTTTTGGTAGCCTACTTGTATTTGCTTTTTTAGATAATATTGCATAACTAGTTTTTACTACCATTGATTTTAAATTTTATTTTCAAAATAGACTAAAGTCGGATTCCTACTCTATATTTAAGCTTTTACCTGTCTACTTTTTGGTTACTTGCTTGTGACAGCATTGTAAATAATATTGTCTAACTGGATTTTAGTGAATTTATTTTAGATTTTATTTTCAAAGTAGAGAGATCCCAGTCGAATTCCTACTTTATTTTAGACTTTTACCTGTCTACTTTTTGGTTACTTTCTTGTGATCACAGCGTAGATATCTTTGCCTAATTAGGTTTTACTAAAATTGATTTTGAATTTTATTCAGTCGCAATTCTGCTTTATTTTACAATTTTCTAATAATTTTTTTTTTATTTGGTAGCCTACTTGTATTTGCTTTTAAATAGTATTGCCTAACTACATTTTATTATAATTAATTTTGAATTTTATTTCCAAAATAGATCATGGCCGAATTCCTACTCTATATTTAAGCTTTTACCTGTCCAATTTTTGGTTACCTACTTGCAGTCGCAATGTAAATAACTTTGTCTAATCAGATTTTACTAAAATTGATTTTAAACTTTCTCTTCAAAATAGATCAGTCGACTTACTGTTGTATTTTACAACATCTCACCTAGCTAATTTTTGGTAGCCTACTTGTATTTGCATTTTAGGCACTATTGTGTATCTAGATTTTACTAAAAATTGATTCTCAATTTTATTTTCAAAATAAATTACAGTCGAAATCCCAATTTGTTTTTAACTTTTGCATTTCTAATTTTTGGTTACTTACTTGTAATCACAGTGTAAATAACTTTGTCTAATCAGATTTTACTAAAATTGATTTTAAACTTTCTCTTCAAAATAGATCAGTCGACTTACTGTTGTATTTTACAACTTCTCACCCAGTTAATTTTTGGTAGCCTACTTGTATTTGCATTTTAGGCACTATTGTGTATCTAGATTTTACTGAAAATTGATTATCAATTTTATTTTCAAAATAAATTACAGTCGAAATCCCAATTTGTTTTTAACTTTTGCGTTTCTAATTTTTGGTTACTTACTTGTGATCACAGTGTAAATTACTTTGTCTAATCAGATTTTTCTAAAATCGATTTTAAAATTTCTCTTCAAAATAGATCCGTTGACTTACTGTTTTCTTTTACAACTTCTCACCTAGCTAATTTTCGGTAGCCTACTTGTAGTTGCATTTTAAATCCTATTGTCTAACTAGATTTTACTAAAATTCATTTTAAATTTTATTTTCAAGATAGAGCAAAGTCGAATTCCTACCCTATATCCAAGCTTTTTACCTGTCTAATTTTTGATTACTTATTTGCTATCACAGTTGTTACGGATCACGAACAGGTGTTCAATATCATCTCTGGCAGAAACCGTCCTAGATAAACGACCAGAGCTACCCTTGATAAATCTACATAATTGTTTAGGTTAGTTTAGGGCCCAAACGTACGCACGACCAACTGGTCGTTGACAAAATACGAATGTTCACTTGAAGGGTACTGACAAGTACCATCCGTCATTGCAGGGCTATATAAGCCCTTACATTTCTACTCTCGTGGGCTAGTACTGTCGTAATCACGAATAGTGTCGCGTCGTGCTGCATCTCGGAAGTCAACTACCAGTGAGATCGGACGTTCGTTCCTTTTGAATCAAAGTTTAACCGTACAGATTCCGCGAGTTCGGTCTAAAATCTGTTAGGCAGTGGCAAGGTTGCTACGAGTCCCCCGCATTGCCGGTGCGTCAACACCGTGCCTCTTAGCTTAGGTAATATCACCTTTCAATTTCTTTCCTATTCTAAATTCAGTTCATTCGCGACACAAGTACACTTGTAGAACGAAACTCTATAGTAAGAATATATTTGTCTTCTTTGATAATTAACTCAAATTCATTAAACCCATAATTATCGTCTAATATCCTAACCAAGTGATTGAACGTCCCCACATGATACAATCTTACCGCTCGGATTGTATCAATTAAATTATACTAGTTACGAGGCTTACTAATTATCCTAGCAATTCCCTGATTAACCATCAGGCTCTTTCGCGACATTCCAATTGTCCGAACAGAGATTTATCCAACCTAGCGGCTCCCCAGTTTTGCATTGGGTTCGTCCTCATCCTAACAGCTCCCTGATTTCGCATCAGGTTCGTCTGTGCTATTATACAACCTCCTAGCAGCTCCCCGGTTTTGCATCGAGTTCGTCTGCGTTTGACTCCATTCCTAGAGGCTCCCTGACTTCGCGTCAGGTTCGTCCTCGCTGTCAATAATCCTAGCGGCTCCTCAATTTCGCATTGGGTTCGTCCGCGTTCCTTAACTAACAAATTTATATCATATTCCTAGGGTAATAACCCTTCGCCGGCCACTCGTGCTGCTCGCGGCCCTGGCTCGTAACACAGTGCAAATAACTTTGTCTAATCGGATTTTACTAGAATTGATTTTGAACTTTCTCTTCAAAATAGATCAGTCGAATTTCTGTTTTATTTTTCAACTTTTCACTTAGCTAATTTTTGGTCGGCTACTTGTATTTGCATTTTAAACACTATTGTCTATATAGATTTTACTAAAATTGATTTTAAATTTTATGTTCAAAATAGATCAAACTCGAGGTCCTAATTTGTTTTTAAACTTTTGCCTTTCTAATTTTTGGTTACTTATTTGTGATTACAATGTAAACAACTTTGCCTAATTGGATTTTACTAAAATTGGTTTTAATTTTTTTCTTCGAAAATAGCTATTGATCTAGATCAGTCGCATTTCTGCTTTACTTTACATCTAATTTTTGGTAGCCTACTTGTATTTGCTTTTTTAGATAATATTGCCTAACTAGATTTTACTACCATTGATTTTAAATTTTATTTTCAAAATAGACCAAAGTCGGATTCCTACTCTATATTTAAGCTTTTACCTGTCTACTTTTTGGTTACTTGCTTGTTACAGCATTGTAAATAATATTGTCTAACTGGATTTTAGTGAATTTATTTTAGATTTTATTTTCAAAGTAGAGAGATCCCAGTCGAATTCCTACTTTATTTTAGACTTTTACCTGTCTACTTTTTGGTTACTTTCTTGTGACCACAGCGTAGATATCTTTGCCTAATTAGGTTTTACTAAAATTGATTTTGAATTTTATTCAGTCGCAATTCTGCTTTATTTTAGAATTTTCTAGTAATTTTTTTTTTATTTGGTAGCCTACTTGTATTTGCTTTTAAATAGTATTGCCTAACTACATTTTACTATAATTAATTTTGAATTTTATTTCCAAAATAGATCAAAGCCGAATTCCTACTCTATATTTAAGCTTTTACCTGTCCAATTTTTGGTTACCTACTTGCAGTCGCAATGTAAATAACTTTGTCTAATCAGATTTTACTAAAATTGATTTTAAACTTTCTCTTCAAAATAGATCAGTCGACTTACTGTTGTATTTTACAACTTCTCACCCAGCTAATTTTTGGTAGCCTACTTGTATTTGCATTTTAGGCACTATTGTGTATCTAGATTTTACTGAAAATTGATTATCAATTTTATTTTCAAAATAAATTACAGTCGAAATCCCAATTTGTTTTTAACTTTTGCGTTTCTAATTTTTGGTTATTTACTTGTGATCACAGTGTAAATTACTTTGTCTAATCAGATTTTTCTAAAATCGATTTTAAAATTTCTCTTCAAAATAGATCCGTTGACTTACTGTTTTCTTTTACAACTTCTCACCTAGCTAATTTTCGGTAGCCTACTTGTAGTTGCATTTTAAATTCTATTGTCTAACTAGATTTTACTAAAATTCATTTTAAATTTTATTTTCAAGATAGAGCAAAGTCGAATTCCTACCCTATATCCAAGCTTTTTACCTGTCTAATTTTTGATTACTTATTTGCTATCACAGTTGTTACGGATCACGAACAGGTGTTCAATATCATCTCTGGCAGAAACCGTCCTAGATAAACGACCAGAGCTACCCTTGATAAATCTACATAATTGTTTAGGTTAGTTTAGGGCCCAAACGTACGCACGACCAACTGGTCGTTGACAAAATACGAATGTTCACTTGAAGGGTACTGACAAGTACCATCCGTCATTGCAGGGCTATATAAGCCCTTACATTTCTACTCTCGTGGGCTAGTACTGTCGTAATCACGAATAGTGTCGCGTCGTGCTGCATCTCGGAAGTCAACTACCAGTGAGATCGGACGTTCGTTCCTTTTGAATCAAAGTTTAACCGTACAGATTCCGCGAGTTCGGTCTAAAATCTGTTAGGCAGTGGCAAGGTTGCTACGAGTCCCCCGCATTGCCGGTGCGTCAACACCGTGCCTCTTAGCTTAGGTAATATCACCTTTCAATTTCTTTCCTATTCTAAATTCAGTTCATTCGCGACACAAGTACACTTGTAGAACGAAACTCTATAGTAAGAATATATTTGTCTTCTTTGATAATTAACTCAAATTCATTAAACCCATAATTATCGTCTAATATCCTAACCAAGTGATTGAACGTCCCCACATGATACAATCTTACCGCTCGGATTGTATCAATTAAATTATACTAGTTACGAGGCTTACTAATTATCCTAGCAATTCCCTGATTAACCATCAGGCTCTTTCGCGACATTCCAATTGTCCGAACAGAGATTTATCCAACCTAGCGGCTCCCCAGTTTTGCATTGGGTTCGTCCTCATCCTAACAGCTCCCTGATTTCGCATCAGGTTCGTCTGTGCTATTATACAACCTCCTAGCAGCTCCCCGGTTTTGCATCGAGTTCGTCTGCGTTTGACTCCATTCCTAGAGGCTCCCTGACTTCGCGTCAGGTTCGTCCTCGCTGTCAATAATCCTAGCGGCTCCTCAATTTCGCATTGGGTTCGTCCGCGTTCCTTAACTAACAAATTTATATCATATTCCTAGGGTAATAACCCTTCGCCGGCCACTCGTGCTGCTCGCGGCCCTGGCTCGTAACACAGTGCAAATAACTTTGTCTAATCGGATTTTACTAGAATTGATTTTGAACTTTCTCTTCAAAATAGATCAGTCGAATTTCTGTTTTATTTTTCAACTTTTCACTTAGCTAATTTTTGGTCGGCTACTTGTATTTGCATTTTAAACACTATTGTCTATATAGATTTTACTAAAATTGATTTTAAATTTTATGTTCAAAATAGATCAAACTCGAGGTCCTAATTTGTTTTTAAACTTTTGCCTTTCTAATTTTTGGTTACTTATTTGTGATTACAATGTAAACAACTTTGCCTAATTGGATTTTACTAAAATTGGTTTTAATTTTTTTCTTCGAAAATAGCTATTGATCTAGATCAGTCGCATTTCTGCTTTACTTTACATCTAATTTTTGGTAGCCTACTTGTATTTGCTTTTTTAGATAATATTGCCTAACTAGATTTTACTACCATTGATTTTAAATTTTATTTTCAAAATAGACCAAAGTCGGATTCCTACTCTATATTTAAGCTTTTACCTGTCTACTTTTTGGTTACTTGCTTGTTACAGCATTGTAAATAATATTGTCTAACTGGATTTTAGTGAATTTATTTTAGATTTTATTTTCAAAGTAGAGAGATCCCAGTCGAATTCCTACTTTATTTTAGACTTTTACCTGTCTACTTTTTGGTTACTTTCTTGTGACCACAGCGTAGATATCTTTGCCTAATTAGGTTTTACTAAAATTGATTTTGAATTTTATTCAGTCGCAATTCTGCTTTATTTTAGAATTTTCTAGTAATTTTTTTTTTATTTGGTAGCCTACTTGTATTTGCTTTTAAATAGTATTGCCTAACTACATTTTACTATAATTAATTTTGAATTTTATTTCCAAAATAGATCAAAGCCGAATTCCTACTCTATATTTAAGCTTTTACCTGTCCAATTTTTGGTTACCTACTTGCAGTCGCAATGTAAATAACTTTGTCTAATCAGATTTTACTAAAATTGATTTTAAACTTTCTCTTCAAAATAGATCAGTCGACTTACTGTTGTATTTTACAACTTCTCACCCAGCTAATTTTTGGTAGCCTACTTGTATTTGCATTTTAGGCACTATTGTGTATCTAGATTTTACTGAAAATTGATTATCAATTTTATTTTCAAAATAAATTACAGTCGAAATCCCAATTTGTTTTTAACTTTTGCGTTTCTAATTTTTGGTTATTTACTTGTGATCACAGTGTAAATTACTTTGTCTAATCAGATTTTTCTAAAATCGATTTTAAAATTTCTCTTCAAAATAGATCCGTTGACTTACTGTTTTCTTTTACAACTTCTCACCTAGCTAATTTTCGGTAGCCTACTTGTAGTTGCATTTTAAATTCTATTGTCTAACTAGATTTTACTAAAATTCATTTTAAATTTTATTTTCAAGATAGAGCAAAGTCGAATTCCTACCCTATATCCAAGCTTTTTACCTGTCTAATTTTTGATTACTTATTTGCTATCACAGTTGTTACGGATGACGAACAGGTGTTCAATATCATCTCTGGCAGAAACCGTCCTAGATAAATCTACATAATTGTTTAGGTTAGTTTAGGGCCCAAACGTACGCACGACCAACTGGTCGTTGACAAAATACGAATGTTCACTTGAAGGGTACTGACAAGTACCATCCGTCATTGCAGGGCTATATAAGCCCTTACATTTCTACTCTCGTGGGCTAGTACTGTCGTAATCACGAATAGTGTCGCGTCGTGCTGCATCTCGGAAGTCAACTACCAGTGAGATCGGACGTTCGTTCCTTTTGAATCAAAGTTTAACCGTACAGATTCCGCGAGTTCGGTCTAAAATCTGTTAGGCAGTGGCAAGGTTGCTACGAGTCCCCCGCATTGCCGGTGCGTCAACACCGTGCCTCTTAGCTTAGGTAATATCACCTTTCAATTTCTTTCCTATTCTAAATTCAGTTGATTCGCGACACAAGTACACTTGTAGAACGAAACTCTATAGTAAGAATATATTTGTCTTCTTTGATAATTAACTCAAATTCATTAAACCCATAATTATCGTCTAATATCCTAACCAAGTGATTGAACGTCCCCACATGATACAATCTTACCGCTCGGATTGTATCAATTAAATTATACTAGTTACGAGGCTTACTAATTATCCTAGCAATTCCCTGATTAACCATCAGGCTCTTTCGCGACATTCCAATTGTCCGAACAGAGATTTATCCAACCTAGCGGCTCCCCAGTTTTGCATTGGGTTCGTCCTCATCCTAACAGCTCCCTGATTTCGCATCAGGTTCGTCTGTGCTATTATACAACCTCCTAGCAGCTCCCCGGTTTTGCATCGAGTTCGTCTGCGTTTGACTCCATTCCTAGAGGCTCCCTGACTTCGCGTCAGGTTCGTCCTCGCTGTCAATAATCCTAGCGGCTCCTCAATTTCGCATTGGGTTCGTCCGCGTTCCTTAACTAACAAATTTATATCATATTCCTAGGGTAATAACCCTTCGCCGGCCACTCGTGCTGCTCGCGGCCCTGGCTCGTAACACAGTGCAAATAACTTTGTCTAATCGGATTTTACTAGAATTGATTTTGAACTTTCTCTTCAAAATAGATCAGTCGAATTTCTGTTTTATTTTTCAACTTTTCACTTAGCTAATTTTTGGTCGGCTACTTGTATTTGCATTTTAAACACTATTGTCTATATAGATTTTACTAAAATTGATTTTAAATTTTATGTTCAAAATAGATCAAACTCGAGGTCCTAATTTGTTTTTAAACTTTTGCCTTTCTAATTTTTGGTTACTTATTTGTGATTACAATGTAAACAACTTTGCCTAATTGGATTTTACTAAAATTGGTTTTAATTTTTTTCTTCGAAAATAGCTATTGATCTAGATCAGTCGCATTTCTGCTTTACTTTACATCTAATTTTTGGTAGCCTACTTGTATTTGCTTTTTTAGATAATATTGCCTAACTAGATTTTACTACCATTGATTTTAAATTTTATTTTCAAAATAGACCAAAGTCGGATTCCTACTCTATATTTAAGCTTTTACCTGTCTACTTTTTGGTTACTTGCTTGTTACAGCATTGTAAATAATATTGTCTAACTGGATTTTAGTGAATTTATTTTAGATTTTATTTTCAAAGTAGAGAGATCCCAGTCGAATTCCTACTTTATTTTAGACTTTTACCTGTCTACTTTTTGGTTACTTTCTTGTGACCACAGCGTAGATATCTTTGCCTAATTAGGTTTTACTAAAATTGATTTTGAATTTTATTCAGTCGCAATTCTGCTTTATTTTAGAATTTTCTAGTAATTTTTTTTTTATTTGGTAGCCTACTTGTATTTGCTTTTAAATAGTATTGCCTAACTACATTTTACTATAATTAATTTTGAATTTTATTTCCAAAATAGATCAAAGCCGAATTCCTACTCTATATTTAAGCTTTTACCTGTCCAATTTTTGGTTACCTACTTGCAGTCGCAATGTAAATAACTTTGTCTAATCAGATTTTACTAAAATTGATTTTAAACTTTCTCTTCAAAATAGATCAGTCGACTTACTGTTGTATTTTACAACTTCTCACCCAGCTAATTTTTGGTAGCCTACTTGTATTTGCATTTTAGGCACTATTGTGTATCTAGATTTTACTGAAAATTGATTATCAATTTTATTTTCAAAATAAATTACAGTCGAAAACCCAATTTGTTTTTAACTTTTGCGTTTCTAATTTTTGGTTACTTACTTGTGATCACAGTGTAAATTACTTTGTCTAATCAGATTTTTCTAAAATCGATTTTAAAATTTCTCTTCAAAATAGATCCGTTGACTTACTGTTTTCTTTTACAACTTCTCACCTAGCTAATTTTCGGTAGCCTACTTGTAGTTGCATTTTAAATCCTATTGTCTAACTAGATTTTACTAAAATTCATTTTAAATTTTATTTTCAAGATAGAGCAAAGTCGAATTCCTACCCTATATTCGAGCTTTTTACCTGTCTAATTTTTGATTACTTATTTGCTATCACAGTTGTTACGGATGACGAACAGGTGTTCAATATCATCTCTGGCAGAAACCGTCCTAGATATATCTACATAATTGTTTAGGTTAGTTTAGGGCCCAAACGTACGCACGACCAACTGGTCGTTGACAAAATACGAATGTTCACTTGAAGGGTACTGACAAGTACCACCCGTCATTGCAGGGCTATATAAGCCCTTACATTTCTACTCTCGTGGGCTAGTACTGTCGTAATCACGAATAGTGTCGCGTCGTGCTGCATCTCGGAAGTCAACTACCAGTGAGATCGGACGTTCGTTCCTTTGGATTCAAAGTTTAACCGTACAGATTCCGCGAGTTCGGTCTAAAATCTGTTAGGCAGTGACCAGGTTGCTCCGAGTCCCCCGCATTGCCGGTGCGTCAACACCGTGCGTCTTAGCTTAGGTAATATCACCTTTCAATTTCTTTCCTATTCTAAATTCAGTTCATTCGCGACACAAGTACACTTGTAGAACGAAACTCTATAGTAAGAATATAGTTGTCTTCTTTGATAATTAACTCAAATTCATTAAACCCATAATTATCGTCCAATATCCTAACCAAGTGATTGAACGTCCCCACATGATACAATCTTACCGCTCGTATTGTATCAATTAAATTATACTAGTTACGAGGCTTACTAATTATCCTAGCAATTCCCTGATTTACCATCAGGGTCTTTCGCGACATTCCAATTGTCCGAACAGAGATTTATCCAACCTAGCGGCTCCCCAGTTTTGCATTGGGTTCGTCCTCATCCTAACAGCTCCCTGATTTCGCATCAGGTTCGTCTGTGCTATTATACAACCTCGTAGCAGCTCCCCGGTTTTGCATCGGGTTCGTCTGCGTTTGATTCCATTCCTAGAGGCTCCCTGACATCGCGTCAGGTTCGTCCTCGCTGTCAATAATCCTTGCGGCTCCTCAATTTCGCATTGGGTTCGTCCGCGTTCCTTAACTAACAAATTTATATCATATTCCTAGGGTAATAACCCTTCGCCGGCCACTCGTGCTGCTCGCGGCCCTGGCTCGTAACACAGTGCAAATAACTTTGTCTAATCGGATTTTACTAGAATTGATTTTGAACTTTCTCTTCAAAATAGATCAGTCGAATTTCTGTTTTATTTTACAACTTTTCACTTAGCTAATTTTTGGTCGGCTACTTGTATTTGCATTTTAAACACTATTGTCTATCTAGATTTTACTAAAATTGATTTTAAATTTTATGTTCAAAATAGATCAAACTCGAGGTCCTAATTTGTTTTTAAACTTTTGCCTTTCTAATTTTTGGTTACTTATTTGTGATTACAATGTAAACAACTTTGCCTAATTGGATTTTACTAAAATTGGTTTTAATTTTTTTCTTCGAAAATAGCTATTGATCTAGATCAGTCGCATTTCTGCTTTACTTTACATCTAATTTTTGGTAGCCTACTTGTATTTGCTTTTTTAGATAATATTGCCTAACTAGATTTTACTACCATTGATTTTAAATTTTATTTTCAAAATAGACCAAAGTCGGATTCCTACTCTATATTTAAGCTTTTACCTGTCTACTTTTTGGTTACTTGCTTGTTACAGCATTGTAAATAATATTGTCTAACTGGATTTTAGTGAATTTATTTTAGATTTTATTTTCAAAGTAGAGAGATCCCAGTCGAATTCCTACTTTATTTTAGACTTTTACCTGTCTACTTTTTGGTTACTTTCTTGTGACCACAGCGTAGATATCTTTGCCTAATTAGGTTTTACTAAAATTGATTTTGAATTTTATTCAGTCGCAATTCTGCTTTATTTTAGAATTTTCTAGTAATTTTTTTTTTATTTGGTAGCCTACTTGTATTTGCTTTTAAATAGTATTGCCTAACTACATTTTACTATAATTAATTTTGAATTTTATTTCCAAAATAGATCAAAGCCGAATTCCTACTCTATATTTAAGCTTTTACCTGTCCAATTTTTGGTTACCTACTTGCAGTCGCAATGTAAATAACTTTGTCTAATCAGATTTTACTAAAATTGATTTTAAACTTTCTCTTCAAAATAGATCAGTCGACTTACTGTTGTATTTTACAACTTCTCACCCAGCTAATTTTTGGTAGCCTACATGTATTTGCATTTTAGGCACTATTGTGTATCTAGATTTTACTGAAAATTGATTATCAATTTTATTTTCAAAATAAATTACAGTCGAAATCCCAATTTGTTTTTAACTTTTGCGTTTCTAATTTTTGGTTACTTACTTGTGATCACAGTGTAAATTACTTTGTCTAATCAGATTTTTCTAAAATCGATTTTAAAATTTCTCTTCAAAATAGATCCGTTGACTTACTGTTTTCTTTTACAACTTCTCACCTAGCTAATTTTCGGTAGCCTACTTGTAGTTGCATTTTAAATTCTATTGTCTAACTAGATTTTACTAAAATTCATTTTAAATTTTATTTTCAAGATAGAGCAAAGTCGAATTCCTACCCTATATCCAAGCTTTTTACCTGTCTAATTTTTGATTACTTATTTGCTATCACAGTTGTTACGGATGACGAACAGGTGTTCAATATCATCTCTGGCAGAAACCGTCCTAGATAAATCTACATAATTGTTTAGGTTAGTTTAGGGCCCAAACGTACGCACGACCAACTGGTCGTTGACAAAATACGAATGTTCACTTGAAGGGTACTGACAAGTACCATCCGTCATTGCAGGGCTATATAAGCCCTTACATTTCTACTCTCGTGGGCTAGTACTGTCGTAATCACGAATAGTGTCGCGTCGTGCTGCATCTCGGAAGTCAACTACCAGTGAGATCGGACGTTCGTTCCTTTTGAATCAAAGTTTAACCGTACAGATTCCGCGAGTTCGGTCTAAAATCTGTTAGGCAGTGACATGGTTGCTCCGAGTCCCCCGCATTGCCGGTGCGTCAACACCGTGCGTCTTAGCTTAGGTAATATCACCTTCCAATTTCTTTCCTATTCTAAATTCAGTTCATTCGCGACACAAGTACACTTGTAGAACGAAACTCTATAGTAAGAATATATTTGTCTTCTTTGATAATTAACTCAAATTCATTAAACCCATAATTATCGTCTAATATCCTAACCAAGTGATTGAACGTCCCCACATGATACAATCTTACCGCTCGGATTGTATCAATTAAATTATACTAGTTACGAGGCTTACTATTTATCCTAGCAATTCCCTGATTTACCATCAGGGTCTTTCGCGACATTCCAATTGTCCGAACAGAGATTTATCCAACCTAGCGGCTCCCCAGTTTTGCATTGGGTTCGTCCTCATCCTAACAGCTCCCTGATTTCGCATCAGGTTCGTCCTCGCTGTCAATAATCCTAGCGGCTCCTCAATTTCGCATTGGGTTTGTCCGCGTTCCTTAACTAACAAATTTATATCATATTCCTAGGGTAATAACCCTTCGCCGGCCACTCGTGCTGCTCGCGGCCCTGGCTCGTAACACAGTGCAAATAACTTTGTCTAATAGGATTTTACTAGAATTGATTTTGAACTTTCTCTTCAAAATAGATCAGTCGAATTTCTGTTTTATTTTTCAACTTTTCACTTAGCTAATTTTTGGTCGGCTACTTGTATTTGCATTTTAAACACTATTGTCTATCTAGATTTTACTAAAATTGATTTTAAATTTTATGTTCAAAATAGATCAAACTCGAGGTCCTAATTTGTTTTTAAACTTTTGCCTTTCTAATTTTTGGTTACTTATTTGTGATCACAATGTAACCAACTTTGCCTAATTGGATTTTACTAAAATTGGTTTTAATTTTTTTCTTCGAAAATAGCTATTGATCTAGATCAGTCGCATTTCTGCTTTACTTTACATCTAATTTTTGGTAGCCTACTTGTATTTGCTTTTTTAGATAATATTGCCTAACTAGATTTTACTACCATTGATTTTAAATTTTATTTTCAAAATAGACTAAAGTCGGATTCCTACTCTATATTTAAGCTTTTACCTGTCTACTTTTTGGTTACTCGCTTGTGACAGCATTGTAAATAATATTGTCTAACTGGATTTTAGTGAATTTATTTTAGATTTTATTTTCAAAGTAGAGAGATCCCAGTCGAATTCCTACTTTATTTTAGACTTTTACCTGTCTACTTTTTGGTTACTTTCTTGTGATCACAGCGTAGATATCTTTGCCTAATTAGGTTTTACTAAAATTGATTTTGAATTTTATTCAGTCGCAATTCTGCTTTATTTTACAATTTTCCAATAATTTTTTTTTTTATTTGGTAGCCTACTTGTATTTGCTTTTAAATAGTATTGCCTAACTACATTTTATTATAATTAATTTTGAATTTTATTTCCAAAATAGATCAAAGCCGAATTCCTACTCTATATTTAAGCTTTTACCTGTCCAATTTTTGGTTACCTACTTGCAGTCGCAATGTAAATAACTTTGTCTAATAAGATTTTACTAAAATTGATTTTAAACTTTCTCTTCAAAATAGATCCGTTGACTTACTGTTTTCTTTTACAACTTCTCACCTAGCTAATTTTCGGTAGCCTACTTGTAGTTGCATTTTAAATCCTATTGTCTAACTAGATTTTACTAAAATTCATTTTAAATTTTATTTTCAAGATAGAGCAAAGTCGAATTCCTACCCTATATCCAAGCTTTTTACCTGTCTAATTTTAGATTACTTATTTGCTATCACAGTTGTTACGGATGACGAACAGGTGTTCAATATCATCTCTGGCAGAAACCGTCCTAGATAAACGACCAGAGCTACCCTTGATAAATCTACATAATTGTTTAGGTTAGTTTAGGGCCCAAACGTACGCACGACCAACTGGTCGTTGACAAAATACGAATGTTCACTTGAAGGGTACTGACAAGTACCATCCGTCATTGCAGGGCTATATAAGCCCTTACATTTCTACTCTCGTGGGCTAGTACTGTCGTAATCACGAATAGTGTCGCGTCGTGCTGCATCTCGGAAGTCAACTACCAGTGAGATCGGACGTTCGTTCCTTTTGAATCAAAGTTTAACCGTACAGATTCCGCGAGTTCGGTCTAAAATCTGTTAGGCAGTGACAAGGTTGCTCCGAGTCCCCCGCATTGCCGGTGCGTCAACACCGTGCGTCTTAGCTTAGGTAATATCACCTTTCAATTTCTTTCCTATTCTAAATTCAGTTCATTCGCGACACAAGTACACTTGTAGAACGAAACTCTATAGTAAGAATATATTTGTCTTCTTTGATAATTAACTCAAATTCATTAAACCCATAATTATCGTCTAATATCCTAACCAAGTGATTGAACGTCCCCACATGATACAATCTTACCGCTCGGATTGTATCGATTAAATTATACTAGTTACGAGGCTTACTAATTATCCTAGAAATTCCCTGATTAACCATCAGGCTCTTTCGCGACATTCCAATTGTCCGAACAGAGATTTATCCAACCTAGCGGCTCCCCAGTTTTGCATTGGGTTCGTCCTCATCCTAACAGCTCCCTGATTTCGCATCAGGTTCGTCTGTGCTATTATACAACCTCCTAGCAGCTCCCCGGTTTTGCATCGAGTTCGTCTGCGTTTGACTCCATTCCTAGAGGCTCCCTGACTTCGCGTCAGGTTCGTCCTCGCTGTCAATAATCCTAGCGGCTCCTCAATTTCGCATTGGGTTCGTCCGCGTTCCTTAACTAACAAATTTATATCATATTCCTAGGGTAATAACCCTTCGCCGGCCACTCGTGCTGCTCGCGGCCCTGGCTCGTAACACAGTGCAAATAACTTTGTCTAATCGGATTTTACTAGAATTGATTTTGAACTTTCTCTTCAAAATAGATCAGTCGAATTTCTGTTTTATTTTTCAACTTTTCACTTAGCTAATTTTTGGTCGGCTACTTGTATTTGCATTTTAAACACTATTGTCTATCTAGATTTTACTAAAATTGATTTTAAATTTTATGTTCAAAATAGATCAAACTCGAGGTCCTAATTTGTTTTTAAACTTTTGCCTTTCTAATTTTTGGTTACTTATTTGTGATCACAATGTAAACAACTTTGCCTAATTGGATTTTACTAAAATTGGTTTTAATTTTTTTCTTCGAAAATAGCTATTGATCTAGATCAGTCGCATTTCTGCTTTACTTTACATCTAATTTTTGGTAGCCTACTTGTATTTGCTTTTTTAGATAATATTGCCTAACTAGATTTTACTACCATTGATTTTAAATTTTATTTTCAAAATAGACCAAAGTCGGATTCCTACTCTATATTTAAGCTTTTACCGGTCTACTTTTTGGTTACTTGCTTGTTACAGCATTGTAAATAATATTGTCTAACTGGATTTTAGTGAATTTATTTTAGATTTTATTTTCAAAGTAGAGAGATCCCAGTCGAATTCCTACTTTATTTTAGACTTTTACCTGTCTACTTTTTGGTTACTTTCTTGTGACCACAGCGTAGATATCTTTGCCTAATTAGGTTTTACTAAAATTGATTTTGAATTTTATTCAGTCGCAATTCTGCTTTATTTTAGAATTTTCTAGTAATTTTTTTTTTATTTGGTAGCCTACTTGTATTTGCTTTTAAATAGTATTGCCTAACTACATTTTACTATAATTAATTTTGAATTTTATTTCCAAAATAGATCAAAGCCGAATTCCTACTCTATATTTAAGCTTTTACCTGTCCAATTTTTGGTTACCTACTTGCAGTCGCAATGTAAATAACTTTGTCTAATCAGATTTTACTAAAATTGATTTTAAACTTTCTCTTCAAAATAGATCAGTCGACTTACTGTTGTATTTTACAACTTCTCACCCAGTTAATTTTTGGTAGCCTACTTGTATTTGCATTTTAGGCACTATTGTGTATCTAGATTTTACTGAAAATTGATTATCAATTTTATTTTCAAAATAAATTACAGTCGAAATCCCAATTTGTTTTTAACTTTTGCGTTTCTAATTTTTGGTTACTTACTTGTGATCACAGTGTAAATTACTTTGTCTAATCAGATTTTTCTAAAATCGATTTTAAAATTTCTCTTCAAAATAGATCCGTTGACTTACTGTTTTCTTTTACAACTTCTCACCTAGCTAATTTTCGGTAGCCTACTTGTAGTTGCATTTTAAATCCTATTGTCTAACTAGATTTTACTAAAATTCATTTTAAATTTTATTTTCAAGATAGAGCAAAGTCGAATTCCTACCCTATATCCAAGCTTTTTACCTGTCTAATTTTAGATTACTTATTTGCTATCACAGTTGTTACGGATGACGAACAGGTGTTCAATATCATCTCTGTCAGAAACCGTCCTAGATAAACGACCAGAGCTAACCTTGATAAATCTACATAATTGTTTTGGTTAGTTTAGGGCCCAAACGTACGCACGACCAACTGGTCGTTGACAAAATACGAATGTTCACTTGAAGGGTACTGACAAGTACCATCCGTCATTGCAGGGCTATATAAGCCCTTACATTTCTACTCTCGTGGGCTAGTACTGTCGTAATCACGAATAGTGTCGCGTCGTGCTGCATCTCGGAAGTCAACTACCAGTGAGATCGGACGTTCGTTCCTTTTGAATCAAAGTTTAACCGTACAGATTCCGCGAGTTCGGTCTAAAATCTGTTAGGCAGTGGCAAGGTTGCTACGAGTCCCCCGCATTGCCGGTGCGTCAACACCGTGCGTCTTAGCTTAGGTAATATCACCTTTCAATTTCTTTCCTATTCTAAATTCAGTTCATTCGCGACACAAGTACACTTGTAGAACGAAACTCTATAGTAAGAATATATTTGTCTTCTTTGATAATTAACTCAAATTCATTAAACCCATAATTATCGTCTAATATCCTAACCAAGTGATTGAACGTCCCCACATGATACAATCTTACCGCTCGGATTGTATCAATTAAATTATACTAGTTACGAGGCTTACTAATTATCCTAGCAATTCCCTGATTAACCATCAGGCTCTTTCGCGACATTCCAATTGTCCGAACAGAGATTTATCCAACCTAGCGGCTCCCCAGTTTTGCATTGGGTTCGTCCTCATCCTAACAGCTCCCTGATTTCGCATCAGGTTCGTCTGTGCTATTATACAACCTCCTAGCAGCTCCCCGGTTTTGCATCGGGTTCGTCTGCGTTTGACTCCATTCCTAGAGGCTCCCTGACTTCGCATCAGGTTCGTCCTCGCTGTCAATAATCCTAGCGGCTCCTCAATTTCGCATTGGGTTCTTCCGCGTTCCTTAACTAACAAATTTATATCATATTCCTAGGGTAATAACCCTTCGCCGGCCACTCGTGCTGCTCGCGGCCCTGGCTCGTGACACAGTGCAAATAACTTTGTCTAATCGGATATTACTAGAATTGATTTTGAACTTTCTCTTCAAAATAGATCAGTCGAATTTCTGTTTTATTTTTCAACTTTTCACTTAGCTAATTTTTGGTCGGCTACTTGTATTTGCATTTTAAACACTATTGTCTATCTAGATTTTACTAAAATTGATTTTAAATTTTATGTTCAAAATAGATCAAACTCGTGGTCCTAATTTGTTTTTAAACTTTTGCCTTTCTAATTTTTGGTTACTTATTTGTGATCACAATGTAAACAACTTTGCCTAATTGGATTTTACTAAAATTGGTTTTAATTTTTTTCTTCGAAAATAGCTATTGATCTAGATCAGTCGCATTTCTGCTTTACTTTACATCTAATTTTTGGTAGCCTACTTGTATTTGCTTTTTTAGATAATATTGCCTAACTAGATTTTACTACCATTGATTTTAAATTTTATTTTCAAAATAGACCAAAGTCGGATTCCTACTCTATATTTAAGCTTTTATCTGTCTACTTTTTGGTTACTCGCTTGTGACAGCATTGTAAATAATATTGTCTAACTGGATTTTAGTGAATTTATTTTAGATTTTATTTTCAAAGTAGAGAGATCCCAGTCGAATTCCTACTTTATTTTAGACTTTTACCTGTCTACTTTTTGGTTACTTTCTTGTGATCACAGCGTAGATATCTTTGCCTAATTAGGTTTTACTAAAATTTATTTTGAATTTTATTCAGTCGCAATTCTGCTTTATTTTACAATTTTCCAATAATTTTTTTTTTTATTTGGTAGCCTACTTGTATTTGCTTTTAAATAGAATTGCCTAACTACATTTTATTATAATTAATTTTGAATTTTATTTCCAAAATAGATCAAAGCCGAATTCCTACTCTATATTTAAGCTTTTACCTGTCCAATTTTTGGTTACCTACTTGCAGTCGCAATGTAAATAACTTTGTCTAATAAGATTTTACTAAAATTGATTTTAAACTTTCTCTTCAAAATAGATCCGTTGACTTACTGTTTTCTTTTACAACTTCTCACCTAGCTAATTTTGGGTAGCCTACTTGTAGTTGCATTTTAAATCCTATTGTCTAACTAGATTTTACTAAAATTCATTTTAAATTTTATTTTCAAGATAGAGCAAAGTCGAATTCCTACCCTATATCCAAGCTTTTTACCTGTCTAATTTTAGATTACTTATTTGCTATCACAGTTGTTACGGATGACGAACAGGTGTTCAATATCATCTCTGGCAGAAACCGTCCTAGATAAACGACCAGAGCTACCCTTGATAAATCTACATAATTGTTTAGGTTAGTTTAGGGCCCAAACGTACGCACGACCAACTGGTCGTTGACAAAATACGAATGTTCACTTGAAGGGTACTGACAAGTACCATCCGTCATTGCAGGGCTATATAAGCCCTTACATTTCTACTCTCGTGGGCTAGTACTGTCGTAATCACGAATAGTGTCGTGTCGTGCTGCATCTCGGAAGTCAACTACCAGTGAGATCGGACGTTCGTTCCTTTTGAATCAAAGTTTAACCGTACAGATTCCGCGAGTTCGGTCTAAAATCTGTTAGGCAGTGACAAGGTTGCTCCGAGTCCCCCGCATTGCCGATGCGTCAACACCGTGCGTCTTAGCTTAGGTAATATCACCTTTCAATTTCTTTCCTATTCTAAATTCAGTTCATTCGCGACACAAGTACACTTGTAGAACGAAACTCTATAGTAAGAATATATTTGTCTTCTTTGATAATTAACTCAAATTCATTAAACCCATAATTATCGTCTAATATCCTAACCAAGTGATTGAACGTCCCCACATGATACAATCTTACCGCTCGGATTGTATCAATTAAATTATACTAGTTACGAGGCTTACTAATTATCCTAGCAATTCCCTGATTAACCATCAGGCTCTTTCGCGACAGTCCAATTGTCCGAACAGAGATTTATCCAACCTAGCGGCTCCCCAGTTTTGCATTGGGTTCGTCCTCATCCTAACAGCTCCCTGATTTCGCATCAGGTTCGTCTGTGCTATTATACAACCTCCTAGCAGCTCCCCGGTTTTGCATCGAGTTCGTCTGCGTTTGACTCCATTCCTAGAGGCTCCCTGACTTCGCATCAGGTTCGTCCTCGCTGTCAATAATCCTAGCGGCTCCTCAATTTCGCATTGGGTTCTTCCGCGTTCCTTAACTAACAAATTTATATCATATTCCTAGGGTAATAACCCTTCGCCGGCCACTCGTGCTGCTCGCGGCCCTGGCTCGTGACACAGTGCAAATAACTTTGTCTAATCGGGTTTTACTAGAATTGATTTTGAACTTTCTCTTCAAAATAGATCAGACGAATTTCTGTTTTATTTTTCAACTTTTCACTTAGCTAATTTTTGGTCGGCTACTTGTATTTGCATTTTAAACACTATTGTCTATCTAGATTTTACTAAAATTGATTTTAAATTTTATGTTCAAAATAGATCAAACTCGAGGTCCTAATTTGTTTTTAAACTTTTGCCTTTCTAATTTTTGGTTACTTATTTGTGATCACTATGTAACCAACTTTGCCTAATTGGATTTTACTAAAATTGGTTTTAATTTTTTTCTTCGAAAATAGCTATTGATCTAGATCAGTCGCATTTCTGCTTTACTTTACATCTAATTTTTGGTAGCCTACTTGTATTTGCTTTTTTAGATAATATTGCCTAACTAGATTTTACTACCATTGATTCTAAATTTTATTTTCAAAATAGACCAAAGTCGGATTCCTACTCTATATTTAAGCTTTTACCTGTCTACTTTTTGGTTACTTGCTTGTGACAGCATTGTAAATAATATTGTCTAACTGGATTTTTGTGAATTTATTTTAGATTTTATTTTCAAAGTAGAGAGATCCCAGTCGAATTCCTACTTTATTTTAGACTTTTACCTGTCTACTTTTTGGTTACTTTCTTGTGATCACAGCGTAGATATCTTTGCCTAATTAGGTTTTACTAAAATTGATTTTGAATTTTATTCAGTCGCAATTCTGCTTTATTTTACAATTTTCAAATAATTTTTTTTTTTATTTGGTAGCCTACTTGTATTTGCTTTTAAATAGTATTGCCTAACTACATTTTATTATAATTAATTTTGAATTTTATTTCCAAAATAGATCAAAGCCGAATTCCTACTCTATATTTAAGCTTTTACCTGTCCAATTTTTGGTTACCTACTTGCAGTCGCAATGTAAATAACTTTGTCTAATCAGATTTTACTAAAATTGATTTTAAACTTTCTCTTCAAAATAGATCAGTCGACTTACTGTTGTATTTTACAACATCTCACCTAGCTAATTTTTGGTAGCCTACTTGTATTTGCATTTTAGGCACTATTGTGTATCTAGATTTTACTAAAAATTGATTCTCAATTTTATATTCAAAATAAATTACAGTCGAAATCCCAATTTGTTTTTAAATTTTGCATTTCTAATTTTTGGTTACTTACTTGTGATCACAGTGTAAATAACTTTGTCTAATCAGATTTTACTAAAATTGATTTTAAACTTTCTCTTCAAAATAGATCAGTCGACTTACTGTTGTATTTTACAACTTCTCACCTAGCTAATTTTTGGTAGCCTACTTGTATTTGCATTTTAGGCACTATTGTGTATCTAGATTTTACTAAAAATTGATCCTCAATTTTATTTTCAAAATAAATTACAGTCGAAATCCCAATTTGTTTTTAACTTTTGCGTTTCTAATTTTTGGTTACTTACTTGTGATCACAGTGTAAATTACTTTGTCTAATCAGATTTTTCTAAAATCGATTTTAAAATTTCTCTTCAAAATAGATCCGTTGACTTACTGTTTTCTTTCACAACTTCTCACCTAGCTAATTTTCGGTAGCCTACTTGTAGTTGCATTTTAAATCCTATTGTCTAACTAGATTTTACTAAAATTCATTTTAAATTTTATTTTCAAGATAGAGCAAAGTCAAATTCCTACCCTATATTCAAGCTTTTTACCTGTCTAATTTTTGATTACTTATTTGCTATCACAGTTGTTACGGATGACGAACAGGTGTTCAATATCATCTCTGGCAGAAACCGTCCTAGATAAACGAACAGAGATACCCTAGATAAATCTACATAATTGTTTAGGTTAGTTTAGGGCCCAAACGTACGCACGACCAACTGGTCGTTGACAAAATACGAATGTTCACTTGAAGGGTACTGACAAGTACCACCCGTCATTGCAGGGCTATGTAAGCCCTTACATTTCTACTCTCGTGGGCTAGTACTGTCGTAATCACGAACAGTGTCGCGTCGTGCTGCATCTCGGAAGTCAACTACCAGTGAGATCGGACGTTCGTTCCTTTTGAATCAAAGTTTAACCGTACAGATTCCGCGAGTTCGGTCTAAAATCTGTTAGGCAGTGACAAGGTTGCTCCGAGTCCCCCGCATTGCCAGTGCGTCAACACAGTGCGTCTTAGCTTAGGTAATATCACCTTTCAATTTCTTTCCTATTCTAAATTCAGTTCATTCGCGACACAAGTACACTTGTAGAACGAAACTCTATAGTAAGAATATATTTGTCTTCTTTGATAATTAACTCAAATTCATTAAACCCATAATTATCGTCCAATATCCTAACCAAGTGATTGAACGTCCCCACATGATACAATCTTACCGCTCGGATTGTATCAATTAAATTATACTAGTTACGAGGCTTACTAATTATCCTAGCAATTCCCTGATTAACCATCAGGCTCTTTCGCGACATTCCAATTGTCCGAACAGAGATTTATCCAACCTAGCGGCTCCCCAGTTTTGCATTGGGTTCGTCCTCATCCTAACAGCTCCCTGATTTCGCATCAGGTTCGTCTGTGCTATTATACAACCTCCTAGCAGCTCCCCGGTTTTGCATCGGGTTCGTCTGCGTTTGACTCCATTCCTAGAGGCTCCCTGACTTCGCGCCAGGTTCGTCCTCGCTGTCAATAATCCTAGCGGCTCCTCAATTTCGCATTGGGTTCGTCCGCGTTCCTTAACTAACAAATTTATATCATATTCCTAGGGTAATAACCCTTCGCCGGCCACTCGTGCTGCTCGCGGCCCTGGCTCGTGACACAGTGCAAATAACTTTGTCTAATCGGATTTTACTAGAATTGATTTTGAACTTTCTCTTCAAAATAGATCAGTCGAATTTCTGTTTTATTTTTCAACTTTTCACTTAGCTAATTTTTGGTCGGCTACTTGTATTTGCATTTTAAACACTATTGTCTATTTAGATTTTACTAAAATTGATTTTAAATTTTATGTTCAAAATAGATCAAACTCGAGGTCCTAATTTGTTTTTAAACTTTTGCCTTTCTAATTTTTGGTTACTTATTTGTGATCACAATGTAACCAACTTTGCCTAATTGGATTTTACTACAATTGGTTTTAATTTTTTTCTTCGAAAATAGCTATTGATCTAGATCAGTCGCATTTCTGCTTTACGTTACATCTAATTTTTGGTAGCCTACTTGTATTTGCTTTTTTAGATAATATTGCCTAACTAGATTTTACTACCATTGATTTTAAATTTTATTTTCAAAATAGACCAAAGTCGGATTCCTACTCTATATTTAAGATTTTACCTGTCTACTTTTTGGTTACTTGCTTGTGACAGCATTGTAAATAATATTGTCTAACTGGATTTTAGTGAATTTATTTTAGATTTTATTTTCAAAGTAGAGAGATCCCAGTCGAATTCCTACTTTATTTTAGACTTTTACCTGTCTACTTTTTGGTTACTTTCTTGTGATCACAGCGTAGATATCTTTGCCTAATTAGGTTTTACTAAAATTGATTTTGAATTTTAGTCAGTCGCAATTCTGCTTTATTTTACAATTTTCTAATAATTTTTTTTTTTATTTGGTAGCCTACTTGTATTTGCTTTTAAATAGTATTGCCTAACAACATTTTATTATAATTAATTTTGAATTTTATTTCCAAAATAGATCAAAGCCGAATTCCTACTCTATATTTAAGCTTTTACCTGTCCAATTTTTGGTTACCTACTTGCAGTCGCAATGTAAATAACTTTGTCTAATAAGATTTTACTAATATTGATTTTAAACTTTCTCTTCAAAATAGATCAGTTGACTTACTGTTGTATTTTACAACATCTCACCTAGCTAATTTTTGGTAGCCTACTTGTATTTGCATTTTAGGCACTATTGTGTATCTAGATTTTACTAAAAATTGATTCTCAATTTTATTTTCAAAATAAATTACAGTCGAAATCCCAATTTGTTTTTAACTTTTGCATTTCTAATTTTTGGTTACTTACTTGTGATCACAGTGTAAATAACTTTGTCTAATCAGATTTTACTAAAATTGATTTTAAACTTTCTCTTCAAAATAGATCAGTCGACTTACTGTTGTATTTTACAACTTCTCACCTAGCTGATTTTTGGTAGCCTACTTGTATTTGCATTTTAGGCACTATTGTGTATCTAGATTTTACTAAAAATTGATTCTCAATTTTATTTTCAAAATAAATTACAGTCGAAATCCCAATTTGTTTTTAACTTTTGCGTTTCTAATTTTTGGTTACTTACTTGTGATCACAGTGTAAATTACTTTGTCTAATCAGATTTTTCTAAAATCGATTTTAAAATTTCTCTTCAAAATAGATCCGTTGACTTACTGTTTTCTTTTACAACTTCTCACCTAGCTAATTTTCGGTAGCCTACTTGTAGTTGCATTTTAAATCCTATTGTCTAACTAGATTTTACTAAAATTCATTTTAAATTTTATTTTCAAGATAGAGCAAAGTCGAATTCCTACCCTATATTCAAGCTTTTTACCTGTCTAATTTTTGATTACTTATTTGCTATCACAGTTGTTATGGATGACGAACAGGTGTTCAATATCATCTCTGGCAGAAACCGTCCTAGATAAATCTACATAATTGTTTAGGTTAGTTTAGGGCCCAAACGTACGCACGACCAACTGGTCGTTGACAAAATACGAATGTTCACTTGAAGGGTACTGACAAGTACCGTCCGTCATTGCAGGGCTATATAAGCCCCTACATTTCTACTCTCGTGGGCTAGTACTGTCGTAATCACGAATAGTGTCGCGTCGTGCTGCATCTCGGAAGTCAACTACCAGTGAGATCGGACGTTCGTTCCTTTTGAATCAAAGTTTAACCGTACAGATTCCGCGAGTTCGGTCTAAAATCTGTTAGGCAGTGACAAGGTTGCTCCGAGTCCCCCGCATTGCCGGTGCGTCAATACCGTGCGTCTTAGCTTAGCTAATATCACCTTTCAATTTCTTTCCTATTCTAAATTCAGTTCATTCGCGACACAAGTACACTTGTAGAACGAAACTCTATAGTAAGAATATATTTGTCTTCTTTGATAATTAACTCAAATTCATTAAACCCATAATTATCGTCCAATATCCTAACCAAGTGATTGAACGTCCCCACATGATACAATCTTACCGCTCGGATTGTATCAATTAAATTATACTAGTTACGAGGCTTACTAATTATCCTAGCAATTCCCTGATTAACCATCAGGCTCTTTCGCGACATTCCAATTGTCCGAACAGAGATTTATCCAACCTAGCGGCTCCCCAGTTATGCATTGGGTTCGTCCTCATCCTAACAGCTCCCTGATTTCGCATCAGGTTCGTCTGTGCTATTATACAACCTCCTAGCAGCTCCCCGGTTTTGCATCGGGTTCGTCTGCGTTTGACTCCATTCCTAGAGGCTCCCTGACTTCGCGCCAGGTTCGTCCTCGCTGTCAATAATCCTAGCGGCTCCTCAATTTCGCATTGGGTTCGTCCGCGTTCCTTAACTAACAAATTTATATCATATTCCTAGGGTAATAACCCTTCGCCGGCCACTCGTGCTGCTCGCGGCCCTGGCTCGTGACACAGTGCAAATAACTTTGTCTAATCGGATTTTACTAGAATTGATTTTGAACTTTCTCTTCAAAATAGATCAGTCGAATTTCTGTTTTATTTTTCAACTTTTCACTTAGCTAATTTTTGGTCGGCTACTTGTATTTGCATTTTAAACACTATTGTCTATCTAGATTTTACTAAAATTGATTTTAAATTTTATGTTCAAAATAGATCAAACTCGAGGTCCTAATTTGTTTTTAAACTTTTGCCTTTCTAATTTTTGGTTACTTATTTGTGATCACAATGTAACCAACTTTGCCTAATTGGATTTTACTAAAATTGGTTTTAATTTTTTTCTTCGAAAATAGCTATTGATCTAGATCAGTCGCATTTCTCCTTTACTTTACATCTAATTTTTGGTAGCCTACTTGTATTTGCTTTTTTAGATAATATTGCCTAACTAGATTTTACTACCATTGATTTTAAATTTTATTTTCAAAATAGACCAAAGTCGGATTCCTACTCTATATTTAAGATTTTACCTGTCTACTTTTTGGTTACTTGCTTGTGACAGCATTGTAAATAATATTGTCTAACTGGATTTTAGTGAATTTATTTTAGATTTTATTTTCAAAGTAGAGAGATCCCAGTCGAATTCCTACTTTATTTTAGACTTTTACCTGTCTACTTTTTGGTTACTTTCTTGTGATCACAGCGTAGATATCTTTGCCTAATTAGGTTTTACTAAAATTGATTTTGAATTTTAGTCAGTCGCAATTCTGCTTTATTTTACAATTTTATAATAATTTTTTTTTTTATTTGGTAGCCTACTTGTATTTGCTTTTAAATAGTATTGCCTAACAACATTTTATTATAATTAATTTTGAATTTTATTTCCAAAATAGATCAAAGCCGAATTCCTACTCTATATTTAAGCTTTTACCTGTCCAATTTTTGGTTACCTACTTGCAGTCGCAATGTAAATAACTTTGTCTAATAAGATTTTACTAAAATTGATTTTAAACTTTCTCTTCAAAATAGATCAGTTGACTTACTGTTGTATTTTACAACATCTCACCTAGCTAATTTTTGGTAGCCTACTTGTATTTGCATTTTAGGCACTATTGTGTATCTAGATTTTACTAAAAATTGATTCTCAATTTTATTTTCAAAATAAATTACAGTCGAAATCCCAATTTGTTTTTAACTTTTGCATTTCTAATTTTTGGTTACTTACTTGTGATCACAGTGTAAATAACTTTGTCTAATCAGATTTTACTAAAATTGATTTTAAACTTTCTCTTCAAAATAGATCAGTCGACTTACTGTTGTATTTTACAACTTCTCACCTAGCTAATTTTTGGTAGCCTACTTGTATTTGCATTTTAGGCACTATTGTGTATCTAGATTTTACTAAAAATTGATTCTCAATTTTATTTTCAAAATAAATTACAGTCGAAATCCCAATTTGTTTTTAACTTTTGCGTTTCTAATTTTTGGTTACTTACTTGTGATCACAGTGTAAATTACTTTGTCTAATAAGATTTTTCTAAAATCGATTTTAAAATTTCTCTTCAAAATAGATCCGTTGACTTACTGTTTTCTTTTACAACTTCTCACCTAGCTAATTTTCGGTAGCCTACTTGTAGTTGCATTTTAAATCCTATTGTCTAACTAGATTTTACTAAAATTCATTTTAAATTTTATTTTCAAGATAGAGCAAAGTCGAATTCCTACCCTATATTCAAGCTTTTTACCTGTCTAATTTTTGATTACTTATTTGCTATCACAGTTGTTACGGATGACGAACAGGTGTTCAATATCATCTCTGGCAGAAACCGTCCTAGATAAATCTACATAATTGTTTAGGTTAGTTTAGGGCCCAAACGTACGCACGACCAACTGGTCGTTGACAAAATACGAATGTTCACTTGAAGGGTACTGACAAGTACCGTCCGTCATTGCAGGGCTATATAAGCCCCTACATTTCTACTCTCGTGGGCTAGTACTGTCGTAATCACGAATAGTGTCGCGTCGTGCTGCATCTCGGAAGTCAACTACCAGCGAGATCGGACGTTCGTTCCTTTTGAATCAAAGTTTAACCGTACAGATTCCGCGAGTTCGGTCTAAAATCTGTTAGGCAGTGACAAGGTTGCTCCGAGTCCCCCGCATTGCCGGTGCGTCAATACCGTGCGTCTTAGCTTAGCTAATATCACCTTTCAATTTCTTTCCTATTCTAAATTCAGTTCATTCGCGACACAAGTACACTTGTAGAACGAAACTCTATAGTAAGAATATATTTGTCTTCTTTGATAATTAACTCAAATTCATTAAACCCATAATTATCGTCCAATATCCTAACCAAGTGATTGAACGTCCCCACATGATACAATCTTACCGCTCGGATTGTATCAATTAAATTATACTAGTTACGAGGCTTACTAATTATCCTAGCAATTCCCTGATTAACCATCAGGCTCTTTCGCGACATTCCAATTGTCCGAACAGAGATTTATCCAACCTAGCGGCTCCCCAGTTATGCATTGGGTTCGTCCTCATCCTAACAGCTCCCTGATTTCGCATCAGGTTCGTCTGTGCTATTATACAACCTCCTAGCAGCTCCCCGGTTTTGCATCGGGTTCGTCTGCGTTTGACTCCATTCCTAGAGGCTCCCTGACTTCGCGCCAGGTTCGTCCTCGCTGTCAATAATCCTAGCGGCTCCTCAATTTCGCATTGGGTTCGTCCGCGTTCCTTAACTAACAAATTTATATCATATTCCTAGGGTAATAACCCTTCGCCGGCCACTCGTGCTGCTCGCGGCCCTGGCTCGTGACACAGTGCAAATAACTTTGTCTAATCGGATTTTACTAGAATTGATTTTGAACTTTCTCTTCAAAATAGATCAGTCGAATTTCTGTTTTATTTTTCAACTTTTCACTTAGCTAATTTTTGGTCGGCTACTTGTATTTGCATTTTAAACACTATTGTCTATCTAGATTTTACTAAAATTGATTTTAAATTTTATGTTCAAAATAGATCAAACTCGAGGTCCTAATTTGTTTTTAAACTTTTGCCTTTCTAATTTTTGGTTACTTATTTGTGATCACAATGTAACCAACTTTGCCTAATTGGATTTTACTAAAATTGGTTTTAATTTTTTTCTTCGAAAATAGCTATTGATCTAGATCAGTCGCATTTCTGCTTTACTTTACATCTAATTTTTGGTAGCCTACTTGTATTTGCTTTTTTAGATAATATTGCCTAACTAGATTTTACTACCATTGATTTTAAATTTTATTTTCATAATAGACCAAAGTCGGATTCCTACTCTATATTTAAGATTTTACCTGTCTACTTTTTGGTTACTTGCTTGTGACAGCATTGTAAATAATATTGTCTAACTGGATTTTAGTGAATTTATTTTAGATTTTATTTTCAAAGTAGAGAGATCCCAGTCGAATTCCTACTTTATTTTAGACTTTTACCTGTCTACTTTTTGGTTACTTTCTTGTGATCACAGCGTAGATATCTTTGCCTAATTAGGTTTTACTAAAATTGATTTTGAATTTTAGTCAGTCGCAATTCTGCTTTATTTTACAATTTTCTAATAATTTTTTTATTTATTTGGTAGCCTACTTGTATTTGCTTTTAAATAGTATTGCCAGACAACATTTTATTATAATTAATTTTGAATTTTATTTCCAAAATAGATCAAAGCCGAATTCCTACTCTATATTTAAGCTTTTACCTGTCCAATTTTTGGTTACCTACTTGCAGTCGCAATGTAAATAACTTTGTCTAATAAGATTTTACTAATATTGATTTTAAACTTTCTCTTCAAAATAGATCAGTTGACTTACTGTTGTATTTTACAACATCTCACCTAGCTAATTTTTGGTAGCCTACTTGTATTTGCATTTTAGGCACTATTGTGTATCTAGATTTTACTAAAAATTGATTCTCAATTTTATTTTCAAAATAAATTACAGTCGAAATCCCAATTTGTTTTTAACTTTTGCATTTCTAATTTTTGGTTACTTACTTGTGATCACAGTGTAAATAACTTTGTCTAATCAGATTTTACTAAAATTGATTTTAAACTTTCTCTTCAAAATAGATCAGTCGACTTACTGTTGTATTTTACAACTTCTCACCTAGCTAATTTTTGGTAGCCTACTTGTATTTGCATTTTAGGCACTATTGTGTATCTAGATTTTACTAAAAATTGATTCTCAATTTTATTTTCAAAATAAATTACAGTCGAAATCCCAATTTGTTTTTAACTTTTGCGTTTCTAATTTTTGGTTACTTACTTGTGATCACAGTGTAAATTACTTTGTCTAATAAGATTTTTCTAAAATCGATTTTAAAATTTCTCTTCAAAATAGATCCGTTGACTTACTGTTTTCTTTTACAACTTCTCACCTAGCTAATTTTCGGTAGCCTACTTGTAGTTGCATTTTAAATCCTATTGTCTAACTAGATTTTACTAAAATTCATTTTAAATTTTATTTTCAAGATAGAGCAAAGTCGAATTCCTACCCAATATTCAAGCTTTTTACCTGTCTAATTTTTGATTACTTATTTGCTATCACAGTTGTTACGGATGACGAACAGGTGTTCAATATCATCTCTGGCAGAAACCGTCCTAGATAAATCTACATAATTGTTTAGGTTAGTTTAGGGCCCAAACGTACGCACGACCAACTGGTCGTTGACAAAATACGAATGTTCACTTGAAGGGTACTGACAAGTACCGTCCGTCATTGCAGGGCTATATAAGCCCCTACATTTCTACTCTCGTGGGCTAGTACTGTCGTAATCACGAATAGTGTCGCGTCGTGCTGCATCTCGGAAGTCAACTACCAGTGAGATCGGACGTTCGTTCCTTTTGAATCAAAGTTTAACCGTACAGATTCCGCGAGTTCGGTCTAAAATCTGTTAGGCAGTGACAAGGTTGCTCCGAGTCCCCCGCATTGCCGGTGCGTCAATACCGTGCGTCTTAGCTTAGCTAATATCACCTTTCAATTTCTTTCCTATTCTAAATTCAGTTCATTCGCGACACAAGTACACTTGTAGAACGAAACTCTATAGTAAGAATATATTTGTCTTCTTTGATAATTAACTCAAATTCATTAAACCCATAATTATCGTCCAATATCCTAACCAAGTGATTGAACGTCCCCACATGATACAATCTTACCGCTCGGATTGTATCAATTAAATTATACTAGTTACGAGGCTTACTAATTATCCTAGCAATTCCCTGATTAACCATCAGGCTCTTTCGCGACATTCCAATTGTCCGAACAGAGATTTATCCAACCTAGCGGCTCCCCAGTTATGCATTGGGTTCGTCCTCATCCTAACAGCTCCCTGATTTCGCATCAGGTTCGTCTGTGCTATTATACAACCTCCTAGCAGCTCCCCGGTTTTGCATCGGGTTCGTCTGCGTTTGACTCCATTCCTAGAGGCTCCCTGACTTCGCGTCAGGTTCGTCCTCGCTGTCAATAATCCTAGCGGCTCCACAATTTCGCATTGGGTTCGTCCGCGTTCCTTAACTAACAAATTTATATCATATTCCTAGGGTAATAACCCTTCGCCGGCCACTCGTGCTGCTCGCGGCCCTGGCTCGTGACACAGTGCAAATAACTTTGTCTAATCGGATTTTACGAGAATTGATTTTGAACTTTCTCTTCAAAATAGATCAGTCGAATTTCTGTTTTATTTTTCAACTTTTCACTTAGCTAATTTTTGGTCGGCTACTTGTATTTGCATTTTAAACACTATTGTCTATCTAGATTTTACTAAAATTGATTTTAAATTTTATGTTCAAAATAGATCAAACTCGTGGTCCTAATTTGTTTTTAAACTTTTGCCTTTCTAATTTTTGGTTACTTATTTGTGATCACAATGTACCCAACTTTGCCTAATTGGATTTTACTAAAATTAGTTTTAATTTTTTTCTTTGAAAATAGCTATTGATCTAGATCAGTCGCATTTCTGCTTTACTTTACATCTAATTTTTGGTAGCCTACATGTATTTGCTTTTTTAGATAATATTGCCTAACTAGATTTTACTACCATTGATTTTAAATTTTATTTTCAAAATAGACCAAAGTCGGATTCCTACTCTATATTTAAGATTTTACCTGTCTACTTTTTGGTTACTTGCTTGTGACAGCATTGTAAATAATATTGTCTAACTGGATTTTAGTGAATTTATTTTAGATTTTATTTTCAAAGTAGAGAGATCCCAGTCGAATACCTACTTTATTTTAGACTTTTACCTGTCTACTTTTTGGTTACTTTCTTGTGATCACAGCGTAGATATCTTTGCCTAATTAGGTTTTACTAAAATTGATTTTGAATCTTATTCAGTCGCAATTCTGCTTTATTTTACAATTTTCTAATAATTTTTTTTTTTATTTGGTAGCCTACTTGTAATTGCTTTTAAATAGTATTGCCTAACTACATTTTATTATAATTAATTTTGAATTTTATTTCCAAAATAGATCAAAGCCGAATTCCTACTCTATATTTAAGCTTTTACCTGTCCAATTTTTGGTTACCTACTTGCAGTCGCAATGCAAATAACTTTGTCTAATAAGATTTTACTAAAATTGATTTTAAACTTTCTCTTCAAAATAGATCAGTCGACTTACTGTTGTATTTTACAACATCTCACCTAGCTAATTTTTGGTAGCCTACTTGTATTTGCATTTTAGGCACTATTGTGTATCTAGATTTTACTAAAAATTGATTCTCAATTTTATTTTCAAAATAAATTACAGTCGAAATCCCAATTTGTTTTTAACTTTTGCATTTCTAATTTTTGGTTACTTACTTGTGATCACAGTGTAAATATCTTTGTCTAATCAGATTTTACTAAAATTGATTTTAAACTTTCTCTTCAAAATAGATCAGTCGACTTACTGTTGTATTTTACAACTTCTCACCTAGCTAATTTTTGGTAGCCTACTTGTATTAGCATTTTAGGCACTATTGTGTATCTAGATTTTACTGAAAATTGATTCTCAATTTTATTTTCAAACTAAATTACAGTCGAAATCCCAATTTGTTTTTAACTTTTGCGTTTCTAATTTTTGGTTACTTACTTGTGATCACAGTGTAAATAACTTTGTCTAATCAGATTTTACTAAAATTCATTTTAAATTTTATTTTCAAGATAGAGCAAAGTCGAATTCCTACCCTATATTCAAGCTTTTTACCTGTCTAATTTTTGATTACTTATTTGCTATCACAGTTGTTACGGATGACGAACAGGTGTTCAATATCATCTCTGGCAGAAACCGTCCTAGATAAATCTACATAATTGTTTAGGTTAGTTTAGGGCCCAAACGTACGCACGACCAACTGGTCGTTGACAAAATACGAATGTTCACTTGAAGGGTACTGACAAGTACCGTCCGTCATTGCAGGGCTATATAAGCCCCTACATTTCTACTCTCGTGGGCTCGTACTGTCGTAATCACGAATAGTGTCGCTTCGTGCTGCATCTCGGAAGTCAACTACCAGTGAGATCGGACGTTCGTTCCTTTTGAATCAAAGTTTAACCGTACAGATTCCGCGAGTTCGGTCTAAAATCTGTTAGGCAGTGACAAGGTTGCTCCGAGTCCCCCGCATTGCCGGTGCGTCAACACCGTGCGTCTTAGCTTAGGTAATATCAACTTTCAATTTCTTTCCTATTCTAAATTCAGTTCATTCGCGACACAAGTACACTTGTAGAACGAAACTCTATAGTAAAAATATATTTGTCTTCTTTGATAATTAACTCAAATTCATTAAACCCATAATTATCGTCCAATATCCTAACCAAGTGATTGAACGTCCCCACATGATACAATCTTACCGCTCGGATTGTATCAATTAAATTATACTAGTTACGAGGCTTACTAATTATCCTAGCAATTCCCTGATTAACCATCAGGCTCTTTCGCGACATTCCAATTGTCCGAACAGAGATTTATCCAACCTAGCGGCTCCCCAGTTTTGCATTGGGTTCGTCCTCATCCTAACAGCTCCCTGATTTCGCATCAGGTTCGTCTGTGCTATTATACAACCTCCTAGCAGCTCCCCGGTTTTGCATCGGGTTCGTCTGCGTTTGACTCCATTCCTAGAGGCTCCCTGACTTCGCGTCAGGTTCGTTCTCGCTGTCAATAATCCTAGCGGCTCCTCAATTTCGCATTGGGTTCGTCCGCGTTCCTTAACTAACAAATTTATATCATATTCCTAGGGTAATAACCCTTCGCCGGCCACTCGTGCTGCTCGCGGCCCTGGCTCGTGACACAGTGCAAATAACTTTGTCTAATCGGATTTTACTAGAATTGATTTTGAACTTTCTCTTCAAAATAGATCAGTCGAATTTCTGTTTTATTTTTCAACTTTTCACTTAGCTAATTTTTGGTCGGCTACTTGTATTTGCATTTTAAACACTATTGTCTATGTTACGAGCCAGGGCCGCGAGCAGCACGAGTGGCCGGCGAAGGGTTATTACCCTAGGAATATGATATAAATTTGTTAGTTAAGGAACGCGGACGAACCCAATGCGAAATTGGGGAGCCGCTAGGATTATTGACAGCGAGGACGAACCAGACGCGAAGTCAGGGAGCCTCTAGGAATGGAGTCAAACGCAGACGAACCCGATGCAAAACCGGGGAGCTGCTAGGAGGTTGTATAATAGCACAGACGAACCTGATGCGAAATCAGGGAGCTGTTAGGATGCGGACGAACCCAATGCAAAGCTGGGGAGCCGCTAGGTTGGATCAATCTCTGTTCGGACAATTGGAATGTCGCGAAAGAACCTAATGGTTAATCAGGGAATTGCTAGGATAATTAGTAAGCCTCGTAACTAGTATAATTTAATTGATACAATCCGAGCGGTAAGATTGTATCATGTGGGGACGTTCAATCACTTGGTTAGGATATTGGACGATAATTATGGGTTTAATGAATTTGAGTTAATTATCAAAGAAGACAAATATATTCTTACTATAGAGTTTCGTTCTACAAGTGTACTTGTGTCGCGAATGAACTGAATTTAGAATAGGAAAGAAATTGAAAGGTGATATTAGCTAAGCTAAGACGCACGGTATTGACGCACCGGCAATGCGGGGGACTCGGAGCAACCTTGTCACTGCGTAACAGATTTTAGACCGAACTCGCGGAATCTGTACGGTTAAACTTTGATTCAAAAGGAACGAACGTCCGATCTCACTGGTAGTTGACTTCCGAGATGCAGCACGACGCGACACTATTCGTGATTACGACAGTACTAGCCCCCGAGAGTAGAAATGTAAGGGCTTATATAGCCCTGCAATGACGGGTGGTACTTGTCAGTACCCTTCAAGTGAACATTCGTATTTTGTCAACGACCAGTTGGTCGTGCGTACGTTTGGGCCCTAAACTAACCTAAACAATTATGTAGATTTATCTAGGGTAGCTCTGTTCGTTTATCTAGGACGGTTTCTGCCAGAGATGATATTGAACACCTGTTCGTCATCCGTAACATCTCCCCACCAAGAAGAAACATCGCGGTTTGCGTGATGCTTTCTCAGCAGGAAGGAAACGTCCTAGATACAATAGACTTTAAGAAAAAAAAAGTGGAGAGAAAAAAAAATAAAAATAAAATGAAGAGAAAAAAAATTTTTAACGAGTGTAGTGTAGGTGTAAGTGTACTTATTGCTAGGTGGTGCTCAGGTAGAGACTGCTGTCGGTGGAGGTAGTCCTGCTGCTTAGAAGATCGTTATGCATGGTTTCCATTTGCTGCTATATTACGGATTCGGACTATATTTGTTATTAGCTCCGATAAATAGTCTCCATATGTCTTCAAAATTGTACCGGTTGGAAATGAGGTTGGCTCTCGAGCCTGTTTACCAAAAATTAATTCATATGGTGTGAAGTTGGTAGCTTCATGAACAGACGTACTATAAGAGAACATTGCAAACGGAATTAATAAATCCCAATCCTCGTAGTTCTCCATATAGTGTTTGAGGTATTCTGTAAGAACAATATGGCTTCGCTCCAATGATCCATTAGTTTGTGGTCGGTATCCGGAGGTGGTGATTTGTTTAATCTTGAATATTTCTGACAGATTTGTCATAAGAGTTCCAACGGTGTGTCAGTGATCAACATAGGTTGACGAGTTTTCGTTCTGACTAATTTTTGCTCCTGACAACTTTTGCATTTTCGGATGTAATCCTGAATTTCATTGCGCATGTGTGGCCAATGAAATCTTGATCGAATGCGATTGTAGGTTTTTGTAACTCCTTTATGCCCTCCTATTAGGCTATCATGTGCTTCATGGATGATTTCCTGCCTGTCTTCTACGGAAGGTGTAGTAATAACACAGTTACATATTGTAATTTGATAAGTTGAATCTGTAAAGACTTCTTTTAACGCTTTGAAAAGTTCATCAGGCGATGATTTATGATGATCTCCGGTGGCAGATATTCGGAAAGATTTGCTCCTATTTTGTTCTAAAGCAGATTGAAGAGTTTTCAATCCATTAATTATATCCAATCCTTTTGGTTTATCATAGAAGTTATCGGAAATTACAATGCTGAAGGTTTTAAATAACCCATTGTTTGAAATTATGACCTGTCCCTTTTTCGGTCGTGCAGCTAAAAGTTCTTGCTTATTTATCAATCCCGTGTCCAGTAACAGTTTTCCTACGGGGGTTATTAGGTTGCGATCAGCTGATATGAAATGTACATAATGGTCTTCCTTTGCGGTAAGGGTGTTTGAAGAAATGCTAATCCTCTGTTTCGGTTCCGGCGGCGCTTCCAGGTCAGTTTCGGTAGAAGAACCATCGGTATCGGCGTCAAAGAATGGGTAAGGGTCGGCTGTGCGATCAGGCAGTTGCCGTGCCCTTGCTTCGCGTATTATATTGTTTGGAAATCGAATTACGTTGCGTTGCAAAATTCCACCTATTTCGGGAAATGGTACCTGCGGTATGTTGGGTACATCCTCCTGTAAATTGTTCCTATTCTCTATAACGGTGTTTTCCAGTGGCTCCTCAAACGAAATCAGATCACCAGATAAGCTCGTATTCTGATCCGTAGAAAAAATTTCAGTGGAGTTTGCTGCGGGTAAAAAATGATGTGCATTGTCCTGATCTTCGTCTGGCATCACTATCTCTTTAAATAAACTCGGAAGAGTTCTATTTATGTTAATAATTGGTGAGTGTTGAACCTTCCCCAGGGCGGGTTGTTCCGTCTCATCTGAACTGCTGCTTGTTTGTTGATATTTCGGCCGTTTTTCTCGGTCTCGATGTAGTTGTCTGACGCGTTGTCCTATTGAAACAGCGTCGACAGCTGTATTCGGTATTTGGATTTTAAAATCGGGGTCTTTGACTTCCCTCGGGATGAGTGGTAAACAGGTGGAAGTAGGATTACGTGATAATGCATCAGCATTCTTATTTGTTTTTCCAGATTTATGGACAACCTGATAATCATATTCTAATAGTCGGAGCTTCCATTTCATGAGTCTTGATGTCGGATCTTTCACAGAATGCAGCCAAACTAATGGTCGATGATCTGTAACCAATGTGAATTTTGTTCCGTACACATACGGTCGGAAATATTTGACGGCGTATACCATTGCTAAACATTCTTTTTCCGTGGCTGAATAATTTCTCTCTGCTTTGTTGAGGCTGCGTGATGCATAAGCGATCGGCAGATCATTTCCTATTTCGCCTTGACTAAGCACGGCTCCAACGGCATATTCAGAGGCGTCTGTTGTAATGACGAATGGTTTGCTGAAATCTGGATATTGTAAAATAGGCTCTCGACAGAGTTCTTCACGTAACTGCTTGAAACTGTTTTCCTGTTCTTCAGTCCATTTGAATTTTCTGCCCTTTCCTAGAAGGTCAATTAAAGATTTTGCTTTTGTAGTGAAATCTGGTACGAATCTTCGGTAATATCCTACTAAACCCAAAAACTGTTGTATATTTTTCTGTGAGGTAGGCGTTGGGAAATCCTTGACAGCCTTTAATTTTCGGGGATCAGGTTTTACTCCCTGTCTTGAAATAATATGTCCAAGGTATGCAACTTCTTTTCGTAAGAATTCGCATTTATTGGTTTGAAGAGTTAAACCATGTTCTCGCAAACGGTTTAATAATTTCCTGACTTTAATGTTGTGTTCGTGTAATGACGCAGCGTAAACCACGATATCATCCAGGTAAATGAAAACGTCCGTTCCCTGGAGTCCAGTTAATACCTGATCCATGAGGCGTTGAAAAGTAGGTGGTGCATTTTTCAAACCAAACGGCATTCGTGAAAATTCATAATGTCCATTAGGGGTGGTGAAAGCTGTCTTCTGTCTGTCTTTCGGATCCATTTCTATTTGGTGAAACCCACTGGCGAGATCGAAAACGGAGAAGTATTTGGCTCCTCCGAGACGATCCAATATTTCCGTAATTTGAGGCAGTGGATATTTATCGGAAATGGTCTTCTCGTTAAGCGCACGAAAATCTATTACCATGCGCCAACGTTTGTTTCCTTGCGCATCTGGTTTTTTGGGTACAATCCACAAGGGTGAATTGTACGGAGATTTCGACGGAGTAATAATACCATCGGATAATAAGCCATTGATTTGCTTTTTTATTTCCTCTTGGTGTACAGGAGGGTAGCGATACTGTCTCGTGTTAATCGGAATCTCATCAGTTGTATGTAAGGAGTGCTTGAAATCAGATGCCTTCCCTAATTTATCTCCGGGGAGATAAAATCGATCGGGAAATTCCTTTATCAATGCGGTGATGCTACACCGTTCTTCTTTGTTCAGGTGACTCAAATTTAGCGTTTCGGAGATTCCCTGTATCCTATCTTCTCTAGTTTTGAAATTACAATGTTGACGTACCTCTGAATAAATATCTTCATCTGATGTGCTCAAAATGTCGTAAGGTTCCACGATTTGTGGCTCTATTTCTACGTCTATGGCTTCCTTGCTAGTGTTGGTTGCCATAACATGACATTTTCCTCCGTCGTTCAGGACGGCGGCTTCTCCTATGTAGAGTTGTTTGTGTGTTTTTATGCGTGGTAAATAGCCTTCTTTTATCCTTGGATTAGCTATTCTTATGGCAATCTGTTGAGATGTTCGGGCATCGATGCGATGTTTGGTCCGTACATCTGAGTCCTGCTGGTAATTTGAAAATCGAATAGGCCTGATGGGCTTATTTTTTAATACCAGTGTCCCATGGTAATAAGAAATTTCTGCTTCTTCCTGTTTTAAAAATGGGCTTCCTATAAGTCCATCTGCTTCTATTGCAAGGCGCTTCACTACGTAGAAAAACGCAGGAGCTTCGTGTATGTGAAGTATCGTAGTTCCTAGAGTGCGAATTGGATTTGTAGTAAGACCAGTTATTTCAATTTCTTCGCGTGAAACAATTTCTGCTCCTTCTCCTAAAACGTCAAGAACTACTAAATTTACGGATGCTCCACCATCAATTAGAAATTCTCCCGTGCCTGATTCCAGTTCTGGGATTTTGATTTTGATTCGTGGTGCTGGAGCTTCCTTGATGAGTGTTTTTCCTCGAAGCGGACAGTTCTTTGGCGAACTTCTTTGTTTTCGCTCATCGTGTCGCCTGTACGGTGAGCGCGATCGAAGTTTAAAGATTTGTTCGATTCCACGGACGAATCTCGCGAATCTCTTTGAAATCGCGGACTACGCGGTCGATTCTTGCAGAATTTTCCATCGTGTCCGGATGTTCCGCAATGCCAACAATACGATTTTGACATGCGATTCCTATCGGAATTTTTTAAAATTGTATACCGTTTCTCTCCGTCTCTCACAATTGACGAATCCGAACGGTTGGAGGGGGAACCGGAGGGGCTCCTGTGACGCAAGGTCCAGGCAGACGCTCGTCCTTCTCTTTCCTCCTCAAAACCAGATGGTCTCGTGCGTTGATCCCTGTGTCGGTCATATTTGCTTGGAGATAAGGGATATGACACTTCACGATCGCGGTAGCGAGAGTCCTGGTCATATGAATCTCGGCGGGACCACCTTGATGGTGATTCACTCCGAGGCGACTGTCGTCGATTCCTTAATCTTTTATCTATCTGTAGCACGGCGTCGTAAGCATCCTCCAGATTTTTTATATCCTTCAAGATAGCCGACACCTTCAGGGAAATCCGATCCGGTAATCCATCGATGAAGTTTTCAATGACGTCCTTTTCCATCAATTTGATAAATTCTTCAGCATGTGCCTCGTATTTTTCCCTCATGGCTCCGCGCGTACAGTAGACCAAGTGGCTTGTCCTATCGATGTATTGTCGTAGGCTTTCTCCTTCGCGAATATGTAGTTTCGCGATTTCCACTTGATAATATGATAGGCTCTTGCCGGGAGCGAACCGTTTCTTCAAATGTTGAATTAACGCTTTTACGGTAGTAAACTTGTGCTCTAATGTGCATCTACGTGCTGGCCCGACGAGCTTAGTAAGAACAATTGCCAGATACTCGGTTTCCGTACCCTCCGGAATCAAAGTTAACCCGTCCTCTAAAGTTTGCGCGAAACGAATCAAAGAGGGGTCTTCCCCGTTAAAGGTCGGAATTGTCGAAGTAATATTCTGTAAGCATATCTTTTGCGTCAACAGCGACATAGAATTTGCAAGTGAAACCGTCAAGTTCATTATGTCAACGGAAGAAGTATTTGCAGCTGAATTCGGCATTTTTAAAGAATGTAACTAGAGAAAACTAGTATATTACCGAAACCTTTCAACTAGGAAAACTAGTATATCGAAACCTTTTAACTAGGAAAACTAGTATATCATTGGTATAAAAGCGTGACTAGCGAAAACTAGTATATTGCTAATAATATTGAGACGTAACTAGGAAAACTAGTATATTGTCAATACTCAGATACGAGTAATTTAACGTAGTAAACCCAAAATTAAAGTGATCCTAAAATAATTGAACTATCCCACCGCTGTCACCAGTTCTGTTACGAGCCAGGGCCGCGAGCAGCACGAGTGGCCGGCGAAGGGTTATTACCCTAGGAATATGATATAAATTTGTTAGTTAAGGAACGCGGACGAACCCAATGCGAAATTGGGGAGCCGCTAGGATTATTGACAGCGAGGACGAACCTGACGCGAAGTCAGGGAGCCTCTAGGAATGGAGTCAAACGCAGACGAACCCGATGCAAAACCGGGGAGCTGCTAGGAGGTTGTATAATAGCACAGACGAACCTGATGCGAAATCAGGGAGCTGTTAGGATGCGGACGAACCCAATGCAAAGCTGGGGAGCCGCTAGGTTGGATCAATCTCTGTTCGGACAATTGGAATGTCGCGAAAGAACCTAATGGTTAATCAGGGAATTGCTAGGATAATTAGTAAGCCTCGTAACTAGTATAATTTAATTGATACAATCCGAGCGGTAAGATTGTATCATGTGGGGACGTTCAATTACTTGGTTAGGATATTGGACGATAATTATGGGTTTAATGAATTTGAGTTAATTATCAAAGAAGACAAATATATTCTTACTATAGAGTTTCGTTCTACAAGTGTACTTGTGTCGCGAATGAACTGAATTTAGAATAGGAAAGAAATTGAAAGGTGATATTACCTAAGCTAAGACGCACGGTGTTGACGCATCGGCAATGCGGGGGACTCGGAGCAACCTTGTCACTGCCTAACAGATTTTAGACCGAACTCGCGGAATCTGTACGGTTAAACTTTGATTCAAAAGGAACGAACGTCCGATCTCACTGGTAGTTGACTTCCGAGATGCAGCACGACGCGACACTATTCGTGATTACGACAGTACTAGCCCCCGAGAGTAGAAATGTAAGGGCTTATATAGCCCTGCAATGACGGGTGGTACTTGTCAGTACCCTTCAAGTGAACATTCGTATTTTGTCAACGACCAGTTGGTCGTGCGTACGTTTGGGCCCTAAACTAACCTAAACAATTATGTAGATTTATCTAGGGTAGCTCTGTTCGTTTATCTAGGACGGTTTCTGCCAGAGATGATATTGAACACCTGTTCGTCATCCGTAACATCTATCTAGATTTTACTAAAATTGATTTTAAATTTTATGTTCAAAATAGATCAAACTCGAGGTCCTAATTTGTTTTTAAACTTTTGCCTTTCTAATTTTTGGTTACTTATTTGTGATCACAATGTAACCAACTTTGCCTAATTGGATTTTACTAAAATTGGTTTTAATTTTTTTCTTCGAAAATAGCTATTGATCTAGATCAGTCGCATTTCTGCTTTACTTTACATCTAATTTTTGGTAGCCTACTTGTATTTGCTTTTAAATAGTATTGCCTAACTACATTTTATTATAATTAATTTTGAATTTTATTTCCAAAATAGATCAAAGCCGAATTCCTACTCTATATTTAAGCTTTTACCTGTCCAATTTTTGGTTACCTACTTGCAGTCGCAATGTAAATAACTTTGTCTAATAAGATTTTACTAAAATTGATTTTAAACTTTCTCTTCAAAATAGATCAGTCGACTTACTGTTGTATTTTACAACTTCTCACCTAGCTAATTTTTGGTAGCCTACTTGTATTAGCATTTTAGGCACTATTGTGTATCTAGATTTTACTGAAAATTGATTCTCAATTTTATTTTCAAACTAAATTACAGTCGAAATCCCAATTTGTTTTTAACTTTTGCGTTTCTAATTTTTGGTTACTTACTTGTGAACACAGTGTAAATTACTTTGTCTAATCAGATTTTTCTAAAATCGATTTTAAAATTTCTCTTCAAAATAGATCCGTTGACTTACTGTTTTCTTTTACAACTTCTCACCTAGCTAATTTTCGGTAGCCTACTTGTAGTTGCATTTTAAATCCTATTGTCTAACTAGATTTTACTAAAATTCATTTTAAATTTTATTTTCAAGATAGAGCAAAGTCAAATTAATACCCTATATTCGAGCTTTTTACCTGTCTAATTTTTGATTACTTATTTGCTATCACAGTTGTTACGGATGACGAACAGGTGTTCAATATCATCTCTGGCAGAAACCGTCCTAGATAAATCTACATAATTGTTTAGGTTAGTTTAGGGCCCAAACGTACGCACGACCAACTGGTCGTTGACAAAATACGAATGTTCACTTGAAGGGTACTGACAAGTACCACCCGTCATTGCAGGGCTATGTAAGCCCTTACATTTCTACTCTCGTGGGCTAGTACTGTCGTAATCACGAACAGTGTCGCGTCGTGCTGCATCTCGGAAGTCAACTACCAGTGAGATCGGACGTTCGTTCCTTTTGAATCAAAGTTTAACCGTACAGATTCCGCGAGTTCGGTCTAAAATCTGTTAGGCAGTGACAAGGTTGCTCCGAGTCCCCCGCATTGCCAGTGCGTCAACACCGTGCGTCTTAGCTTAGGTAATATCACCTTTCAATTTCTTTCCTATTCTAAATTCAGTTCATTCGCGACACAAGTACACTTGTAGAACGAAACTCTATAGTAAGAATATATTTGTCTTCTTTGATAATTAACTCAAATTCATTAAACCCATAATTATCGTCCAATATCCTAACCAAGTGATTGAACGTCCCCACATGATACAATCTTACCGCTCGGATTGTATCAATTAAATTATACTAGTTACGAGGCTTACTAATTATCCTAGCAATTCCCTGATTAACCATCAGGCTCTTTCGCGACATTCCAATTGTCCGAACAGAGATTTATCCAACCTAGCGGCTCCCCAGTTTTGCATTGGGTTCGTCCTCATCCTAACAGCTCCCTGATTTCGCATCAGGTTCGTCTGTGCTATTATACAACCTCCTAGCAGCTCCCCGGTTTTGCATCGGGTTCGTCTGCGTTTGACTCCATTCGTAGAGGCTCCCTGACTTCGCGTCAGGTTCGTTCTCGCTGTCAATAATCCTAGCGGCTCCTCAATTTCGCATTGGGTTCGTCCGCGTTCCTTAACTAACAAATTTATATCATATTCCTAGGGTAATAACCCTTCGCCGGCCACTCGTGCTGCTCGCGGCCCTGGCTCGTGACACAGTGCAAATAACTTTGTCTAATCGGATTTTACTAGAATTGATTTTGAACTTTCTCTTCAAAATAGATCAGTCGAATTTCTGTTTTATTTTTCAACTTTTCACTTAGCTAATTTTTGGTCGGCTACTTGTATTTGCATTTTAAACACTATTGTCTATCTAGATTTTACTAAAATTGATTTTAAATTTTATGTTCAAAATAGATCAAACTCGAGGTCCTAATTTGTTTTTAAACTTTTGCCTTTCTAATTTTTGGTTACTTATTTGTGATCACAATGTACCAACTTTGCCTAATTGGATTTTACTAAAATTGGTTTTAATTTTTTTCTTCGAAAATAGCTATTGATCTAGATCAGTCGCATTTCTGATTTACTTTACATCTAATTTTTGGTAGCCTACTTGTATTTGCTTTTTTAGATAATATTGCCTAACTAGATTTTACTACCATTGATTTTAAATTTTATTTTCAAAATAGACCAAAGTCGGATTCCTACTCTATATTTAAGCTTTTACCTGTCTACTTTTTGGTTACTTGCTTGTGACAGCATTGTAAATAATATTGTCTAACTGGTTTTTGGTGAATTTATTTTAGATTTTATTTTCAAAGTAGAGAGATCCCAGTCGAATTCCTACTTTATTTTAGACTTTTACCTGTCTACTTTTTGGTTACTTTCTTGTGATCACAGCGTAGATATCTTTGCCTAATTAGGTTTTACTAAAATTGATTTTGAATTTTATTCAGTCGCAATTCTGCTTTATTTTACAATTTTCTAATAATTTTTTTTTTTATTTGGTAGCCTACTTGTATTTGCTTTTAAATAGTATTGCCTAACAACATTTTATTATAATTAATTTTGAATTTTATTTCCAAAATAGATCAAAGCCGAATTCCTACTCTATATTTAAGCTTTTACCTGTCCAATTTTTGGTTACCTACTTGCAGTCGCAATGTAAATAACTTTGTCTAATAAGATTTTACTAAAATTGATTTTAAACTTTCTCTTCAAAATAGATCAGTCGACTTACTGTTGTATTTTACAACTTCTCACCTAGCTAATTTTTGGTAGCCTACTTGTATTTGCATTTTAGGCACTATTGTGTATCCAGATTTTACTAAAAATTGATTCTCAATTTTATTTTCAAAATAAATTACAGTCGAAATCCCAATTTGTTTTTAACTTTTGCGTTTCTAATTTTTGGTTACTTACTTGTGATCACAGTGTAAATTACTTTGTCTAATCAGATTTTTCTAAAATCGATTTTAAAATTTCTCTTCAAAATAGATCCGTTGACTTACTGTTTTCTTTTACAACTTCTCACCTAGCTAATTTTCGGTAGCCTACTTGTAGTTGCATTTTAAATCCTATTGTCTAACTAGATTTTACTAAAATTCATTTTAAATTTTATTTTCAAGATAGAGCAAAGTCGAATTCCTACCCTATATTCAAGCTTTTTACCTGCCTAATTTTTGATTACTTATTTGCTATCACAGTTGTTACGGATGACGAACAGGTGTTCAATATCATCTCTGGCAGAAACCGTCCTAGATAAACGAACAGAGATACCCTAGATAAATCTACATAATTGTTTAGGTTAGTTTAGGGCCCAAACGTACGCACGACCAACTGGTCGTTGACAAAATACGAATGTTCACTTGAAGGGTACTGACAAGTACCATCCGTCATTGCAGGGCTATATAAGCCCTTACATTTCTACTCTCGTGGGCTAGTACTGTCGTAATCACGAATAGTGTCGCGTCGTGCTGCATCTCGGAAGTCAACTACCAGTGAGATCGGACGTTCGTTCCTTTTGAATCAAAGTTTAACCGTACAGATTCCGCGAGTTCGGTCTAAAATCTGTTAGGCAGTGACAAGGTTGCTCCGAGTCCCCCGCATTGCCGGTGCGTCAACACCGTGCGTCTTAGCTTAGCTAATATCACCTTTCAATTTCTTTCCTATTCTAAATTCAGTTCATTCGCGACACAAGTACACTTGTAGAACGAAACTCTATAGTAAGAATATATTTGTCTTCTTTGATAATTAACTCAAATTCATTAAACCCATAATTATCGTCCAATATCCTAACCAAGTGATTGAACGTCCCCACATGATACAATCTTACCGCTCGGATTGTATCAATTAAATTATACTAGTTACGAGGCTTACTAATTATCCTAGCAATTCCCTGATTAACCATCAGGCTCTTTCGCGACATTCCAATTGTCCGAACAGAGATTTATCCAACCTAGCGGCTCCCCAGTTTTGCATTGGGTTCGTCCTCATCCTAACAGCTCCCTGATTTCGCATCAGGTTCGTCTGTGCTATTATACAACCTCCTAGCAGCTCCCCGGTTTTGCATCGGGTTCGTCTGCGTTTGACTCCATTCCTAGAGGCTCCCTGACTTCGCGCCAGGTTCGTCCTCGCTGTCAATAATCCTAGCGGCTCCTCAATTTCGCATTGGATTCGTCCGCGTTCCTTAACTAACAAATTTATATCATATTCCTAGGGTAATAACCCTTCGCCGGCCACTCGTGCTGCTCGCGGCCCTGGCTCGTGACACAGTGCAAATAACTTTGTCTAATCGGATTTTACTAGAATTGATTTTGAACTTTCTCTTCAAAATAGATCAGTCGAATTTCTGTTTTATTTTTCAACTTTTCACTTAGCTAATTTTTGGTCGGCTACTTGTATTTGCATTTTAAACACTATTGTCTATCTAGATTTTACTAAAATTGATTTTAAATTTTATGTTCAAAATAGATCAAACTCGAGGTCCTAATTTGTTTTTAAACTTTTGCCTTTCTAATTTTTGGTTACTTATTTGTGATCACAATGTAACCAACTTTGCCTAATTGGATTTTACTAAAATTGGTTTTAATTTTTTTCTTCGAAAATAGCTATTGATCTAGATCAGTCGCATTTCTGCTTTACTTTACATCTAATTTTTGGTAGCCTACTTGTATTTGCTTTTGTAGATAATATTGCCTAACTAGATTTTACTACCATTGATTTTAAATTTTATTTTCAAAATAGACCAAAGTCGGATTCCTACTCTATATTTAAGCTTTTACCTGTCTACTTTTTGGTTACTTGCTTGTGACAGCATTGTAAATAATATTGTCTAACTGGATTTTAGTGAATTTATTTTAGATTTTATTTTCAAAGTAGAGAGATCCCAGTCGAATTCCTACTTTATTTTAGACTTTTACCTGTCTACTTTTTGGTTACTTTCTTGTGATCACAGCGTAGATATCTTTGCCTAATTAGGTTTTACTAAAATTGATTTTGAATTTTATTCAGTCGCAATTCTGCTTTATTTTACAATTTTCTAATAATTTTTTTTTTTATTTGGTAGCCTACTTGTATTTGCTTTTAAATAGTATTGCCTAACTACATTTTATTATAATTAATTTTGAATTTTATTTCCAAAATAGATCAAAGCCGAATTCCTACTCTATATTTAAGCTTTTACCTGTCCAATTTTTGGTTACCTACTTGCAGTCGCAATGTAAATAACTTTGTCTAATAAGATTTTACTAAAATTGATTTTAAACTTTCTCTTCAAAATAGATCAGTCGACTTACTGTTGTATTTTACAACTTCTCACCTAGCTAATTTTTGGTAGCCTACTTGTATTTGCATTTTAGGCACTATTGTGTATCTAGATTTTACTAAAAATTGATTCTCAATTTTATTTTCAAAATAAATTATAGTCGAAATCCCAATTTGTTTTTAACTTTTGCGTTTCTAATTTTTGGTTACTTACTTGTGATCACAGTGTAAATTACTTTGTCTAATCAGATTTTACTAAAATTGATTTTAAACTTTCTCTTCAAAATAGATCAGTCGACTTACTGTTGTATTTTACAACTTCTCACCTAGCTAATTTTTGGTAGCCTACTTGTATTAGCATTTTAGGCACTATTGTGTATCTAGATTTTACTGAAAATTGATTCTCAATTTTATTTTCAAACTAAATTACAGTCGAAATCCCAATTTGTTTTTAACTTTTGCGTTTCTAATTTTTGGTTACTTACTTGTGATCACAGTGTAAATTACTTTGTCTAATCAGATTTTTCTAAAATCGATTTTAAAATTTCTCTTCAAAATAGATCCGTTGACTTACTGTTTTCTTTTACAACTTCTCACCTAGCTAATTTTCGGTAGCCTACTTGTAGTTGCATTTTAAATCCTATTGTCTAACTAGATTTTACTAAAATTCATTTTAAATTTTATTTTCAAGATAGAGCAAAGTCGAATTCCTACCCTATATTCGAGCTTTTTACCTGTCTAATTTTTGATTACTTATTTGCTATCACAGTTGTTACGGATGACGAACAGGTGTTCAATATCATCTCTGGCAGAAACCGTCCTAGATAAATCTACATAATTGTTTAGGTTAGTTTAGGGCCCAAACGTACGCACGACCAACTGGTCGTTGACAAAATACGAATGTTCACTTGAAGGGTACTGACAAGTACCGTCCGTCATTGCAGGGCTATATAAGCCCCTACATTTCTACTCTCGTGGGCTCGTACTGTCGTAATCACGAATAGTGTCGCTTCGTGCTGCATCTCGGAAGTCAACTACCAGTGAGATCGGACGTTCGTTCCTTTTGAATCAAAGTTTAACCGTACAGATTCCGCGAGTTCGGTCTAAAATCTGTTAGGCAGTGACAAGGTTGCTCCGAGTCCCCCGCATTGCCGGTGCGTCAACACCGTGCGTCTTAGCTTAGGTAATATCACCTTTCAATTTCTTTCCTATTCTAAATTCAGTTCATTCGCGACACAAGTACACTTGTAGAACGAAACTCTATAGTAAGAATATATTTGTCTTCTTTGATAATTAACTCAAATTCATTAAACCCATAATTATCGTCCAATATCCTAACCAAGTGATTGAACGTCCCCACATGATACAATCTTACCGCTCGGATTGTATCAATTAAATTATACTAGTTACGAGGCTTACTAATTATCCTAGCAATTCCCTGATTAACCATCAGGCTCTTTCGCGACATTCCAATTGTCCGAACAGAGATTTATCCAACCTAGCGGCTCCCCAGTTTTGCATTGGGTTCGTCCTCATCCTAACAGCTCCCTGATTTCGCATCAGGTTCGTCTGTGCTATTATACAACCTCCTAGCAGCTCCCCGGTTTTGCATCGGGTTCGTCTGCGTTTGACTCCATTCGTAGAGGCTCCCTGACTTCGCGTCAGGTTCGTTCTCGCTGTCAATAATCCTAGCGGCTCCTCAATTTCGCATTGGGTTCGTCCGCGTTCCTTAACTAACAAATTTATATCATATTCCTAGGGTAATAACCCTTCGCCGGCCACTCGTGCTGCTCGCGGCCCTGGCTCGTGACACAGTGCAAATAACTTTGTCTAATCGGATTTTACTAGAATTGATTTTGAACTTTCTCTTCAAAATAGATCAGTCGAATTTCTGTTTTATTTTTCAACTTTTCACTTAGCTAATTTTTGGTCGGCTACTTGTATTTGCATTTTAAACACTATTGTCTATCTAGATTTTACTAAAATTGATTTTAAATTTTATGTTCAAAATAGATCAAACTCGAGGTCCTAATTTGTTTTTAAACTTTTGCCTTTCTAATTTTTGGTTACTTATTTGTGATCACAATGTACCAACTTTGCCTAATTGGATTTTACTAAAATTGGTTTTAATTTTTTTCTTCGAAAATAGCTATTGATCTAGATCAGTCGCATTTCTGATTTACTTTACATCTAATTTTTGGTAGCCTACTTGTATTTGCTTTTTTAGATAATATTGCCTAACTAGATTTTACTACCATTGATTTTAAATTTTATTTTCAAAATAGACCAAAGTCGGATTCCTACTCTATATTTAAGCTTTTACCTGTCTACTTTTTGGTTACTTGCTTGTGACAGCATTGTAAATAATATTGTCTAACTGGTTTTTGGTGAATTTATTTTAGATTTTATTTTCAAAGTAGAGAGATCCCAGTCGAATTCCTACTTTATTTTAGACTTTTACCTGTCTACTTTTTGGTTACTTTCTTGTGATCACAGCGTAGATATCTTTGCCTAATTAGGTTTTACTAAAATTGATTTTGAATTTTATTCAGTCGCAATTCTGCTTTATTTTACAATTTTCTAATAATTTTTTTTTTTATTTGGTAGCCTACTTGTATTTGCTTTTAAATAGTATTGCCTAACAACATTTTATTATAATTAATTTTGAATTTTATTTCCAAAATAGATCAAAGCCGAATTCCTACTCTATATTTAAGCTTTTACCTGTCCAATTTTTGGTTACCTACTTGCAGTCGCAATGTAAATAACTTTGTCTAATAAGATTTTACTAAAATTGATTTTAAACTTTCTCTTCAAAATAGATCAGTCGACTTACTGTTGTATTTTACAACTTCTCACCTAGCTAATTTTTGGTAGCCTACTTGTATTTGCATTTTAGGCACTATTGTGTATCCAGATTTTACTAAAAATTGATTCTCAATTTTATTTTCAAAATAAATTACAGTCGAAATCCCAATTTGTTTTTAACTTTTGCGTTTCTAATTTTTGGTTACTTACTTGTGATCACAGTGTAAATTACTTTGTCTAATCAGATTTTTCTAAAATCGATTTTAAAATTTCTCTTCAAAATAGATCCGTTGACTTACTGTTTTCTTTTACAACTTCTCACCTAGCTAATTTTCGGTAGTCTACTTGTAGTTGCATTTTAAATCCTATTGTCTAACTAGATTTTACTAAAATTCATTTTAAATTTTATTTTCAAGATAGAGCAAAGTCGAATTCCTACCCTATATTCAAGCTTTTTACCTGCCTAATTTTTGATTACTTATTTGCTATCACAGTTGTTACGGATGACGAACAGGTGTTCAATATCATCTCTGGCAGAAACCGTCCTAGATAAACGAACAGAGATACCCTAGATAAATCTACATAATTGTTTAGGTTAGTTTAGGGCCCAAACGTACGCACGACCAACTGGTCGTTGACAAAATACGAATGTTCACTTGAAGGGTACTGACAAGTACCATCCGTCATTGCAGGGCTATATAAGCCCTTACATTTCTACTCTCGTGGGCTAGTACTGTCGTAATCACGAATAGTGTCGCGTCGTGCTGCATCTCGGAAGTCAACTACCAGTGAGATCGGACGTTCGTTCCTTTTGAATCAAAGTTTAACCGTACAGATTCCGCGAGTTCGGTCTAAAATCTGTTAGGCAGTGACAAGGTTGCTCCGAGTCCCCCGCATTGCCGGTGCGTCAACACCGTGCGTCTTAGCTTAGGTAATATCACCTTTCAATTTCTTTCCTATTCTAAATTCAGTTCATTCGCGACACAAGTACACTTGTAGAACGAAACTCTATAGTAAGAATATATTTGTCTTCTTTGATAATTAACTCAAATTCATTAAACCCATAATTATCGTCCAATATCCTAACCAAGTGATTGAACGTCCCCACATGATACAATCTTACCGCTCGGATTGTATCAATTAAATTATACTAGTTACGAGGCTTACTAATTATCCTAGCAATTCCCTGATTAACCATCAGGCTCTTTCGCGACATTCCAATTGTCCGAACAGAGATTTATCCAACCTAGCGGCTCCCCAGTTTTGCATTGGGTTCGTCCTCATCCTAACAGCTCCCTGATTTCGCATCAGGTTCGTCTGTGCTATTATACAACCTCCTAGCAGCTCCCCGGTTTTGCATCGGGTTCGTCTGCGTTTGACTCCATTCGTAGAGGCTCCCTGACTTCGCGTCAGGTTCGTTCTCGCTGTCAATAATCCTAGCGGCTCCTCAATTTCGCATTGGGTTCGTCCGCGTTCCTTAACTAACAAATTTATATCATATTCCTAGGGTAATAACCCGTCGCCGGCCACTCGTGCTGCTCGCGGCCCTGGCTCGTGACACAGTGCAAATAACTTTGTCTAATCGGATTTTACTAGAATTGATTTTGAACTTTCTCTTCAAAATAGATCAGTCGAATTTCTGTTTTATTTTTCAACTTTTCACTTAGCTAATTTTTGGTCGGCTACTTGTATTTGCATTTTAAACACTATTGTCTATCTAGATTTTACTAAAATTGATTTTAAATTTTATGTTCAAAATAGATCAAACTCGAGGTCCTAATTTGTTTTTAAACTTTTGCCTTTCTAATTTTTGGTTACTTATTTGTGATCACAATGTAACCAACTTTGCCTAATTGGATTTTACTAAAATTGGTTTTAATTTTTTTCTTCGAAAATAGCTATTGATCTAGATCAGTCGCATTTCTGCTTTACTTTACATCTAATTTTTGGTAGCCTACTTGTATTTGCTTTTTTAGATAATATTGCCTAACTAGATTTTACTACCATTGATTTTAAATTTTATTTTCAAAATAGACCAAAGTCGGATTCCTACTCTATATTTAAGCTTTTACCTGTCTACTTTTTGGTTACTTGCTTGTGACAGCATTGTAAATAATATTGTCTAACTGGATTTTAGTGAATTTATTTTAGATTTTATTTTCAAAGTAGAGAGATCCCAGTCGAATTCCTACTTTATTTTAGACTTTTACCTGTCTACTTTTTGGTTACTTTCTTGTGATCACAGCGTAGATATCTTTGCCTAATTAGGTTTTACTAAAATTGATTTTGAATTTTATTCAGTCGCAATTCTGCTTTATTTTACAATTTTCTAATAATTTTTTTTTTTATTTGGTAGCCTACTTGTATTTGCTTTTAAATAGTATTGCCTAACTACATTTTATTATAATTTAATTTTGAATTTTATTTCCAAAATAGATCAAAGCCGAATTCCTACTCTATATTTAAGCTTTTACCTGTCCAATTTTTGGTTACCTACTTGCAGTCGCAATGTAAATAACTTTGTCTAATAAGATTTTACTAAAATTGATTTTAAACTTTCTCTTCAAAATAGATCAGTCGACTTACTGTTGTATTTTACAACTTCTCACCTAGCTAATTTTTGGTAGCCTACTTGTATTTGCATTTTAGGCACTATTGTGTATCTAGATTTTACTAAAAATTGATTCTCAATTTTATTTTCAAAATAAATTACAGTCGAAATCCCAATTTGTTTTTAACTTTTGCATTTCTAATTTTTGGTTACTTACTTGTGATCACAGTGTAAATATCTTTGTCTAATCAGATTTTACTAAAATTGATTTTAAACTTTCTCTTCAAAATAGATCAGTCGACTTACTGTTGTATTTTACAACTTCTCACCTAGCTAATTTTTGGTAGCCTACTTGGATTAGCATTTTAGGCACTATTGTGTATCTAGATTTTACTGAAAATTGATTCTCAATTTTATTTTCAAACTAAATTACAGTCGAAATCCCAATTTGTTTTTAACTTTTGCGTTTCTAATTTTTGGTTACTTACTTGTGATCACAGTGTAAATTACTTTGTCTAATCAGATTTTTCTAAAATCGATTTTAAAATTTCTCTTCAAAATAGATCCGTTGACTTACTGTTTTCTTTTACAACTTCTCACCTAGCTAATTTTCGGTAGCCTACTTGTAGTTGCATTTTAAATCCTATTGTCTAACTAGATTTTACTAAAATTCATTTTAAATTTTATTTTCAAGATAGAGCAAAGTCGAATTCCTACCCTATATTCGAGCTTTTTACCTGTCTAATTTTTGATTACTTATTTGCTATCACAGTTGTTACGGATGACGAACAGGTGTTCAATATCATCTCTGGCAGAAACCGTCCTAGATATATCTACATAATTGTTTAGGTTAGTTTAGGGCCCAAACGTACGCACGACCAACTGGTCGTTGACAAAATACGAATGTTCACTTGAAGGGTACTGACAAGTACCGTCCGTCATTGCAGGGCTATATAAGCCCCTACATTTCTACTCTCGTGGGCTCGTACTGTCGTAATCACGAATAGTGTCGCTTCGTGCTGCATCTCGGAAGTCAACTACCAGTGAGATCGGACGTTCGTTCCTTTTGAATCAAAGTTTAACCGTACAGATTCCGCGAGTTCGGTCTAAAATCTGTTAGGCAGTGACAAGGTTGCTCCGAGTCCCCCGCATTGCCGGTGCGTCAACACCGTGCGTCTTAGCTTAGCTAATATCACCTTTCAATTTCTTTCCCATTCTAAATTCAGTTCATTCGCGACACAAGTACACTTGTAGAACGAAACTCTATAGTAAGAATATATTTGTCTTCTTTGATAATTAACTCAAATTCATTAAACCCATAATTATCGTCCAATATCTTAACCAAGTGATTGAACGTCCCCACATGATACAATCTTACCGCTCGGATTGTATCAATTAAATTATACTAGTTACGAGGCTTACTAATTATCCTAGCAATTCCCTGATTAACCATCAGGCTCTTTCGCGACATTCCAATTGTCCGAACAGAGATTTATCCAACCTAGCGGCTCCCCAGTTTTGCATTGGGTTCGTCCTCATCCTAACAGCTCCCTGATTTCGCATCAGGTTCGTCTGTGCTATTATACAACCTCCTAGCAGCTCCCCGGTTTTGCATCGGGTTCGTCTGCGTTTGACTCCATTCGTAGAGGCTCCCTGACTTCGCGTCAGGTTCGTTCTCGCTGTCAATAATCCTAGCGGCTCCTCAATTTCGCATTGGGTTCGTCCGCGTTCCTCAACTAACAAATTTATATCATATTCCTAGGGTAATAACCCTTCGCCGGCCACTCGTGCTTCTCGCGGCCCTGGCTCGTGACACAGTGCAAATAACTTTGTCTAATCGGATTTTACTAGAATTGATTTTGAACTTTCTCTTCAAAATAGATCAGTCGAATTTCTGTTTTATTTTTCAACTTTTCACTTAGCTAATTTTTGGTCGGCTACTTGTATTTGCATTTTAAACACTATTGTCTATCTAGATTTTACTAAAATTGATTTTAAATTTTATGTTCAAAATAGATCAAACTCGAGGTCCTAATTTGTTTTTAAACTTTTGCCTTTCTAATTTTTGGTTACTTATTTGTGATCACAATGTAACCAACTTTGCCTAATTGGATTTTACTAAAATTGGTTTTAATTTTTTTCTTCGAAAATAGCTATTGATCTAGATCAGTCGCATTTCTGCTTTACTTTACATCTAATTTTTGGTAGCCTACTTGTATTTGCTTTTTTAGATAATATTGCCTAACTAGATTTTACTACCATTGATTTTAAATTTTATTTTCAAAATAGACCAAAGTCGGATTCCTACTCTATATTTAAGCTTTTACCTGTCTACTTTTTGGTTACTTGCTTGTGACAGCATTGTAAATAATATTGTCTAACTGGATTTTAGTGAATTTATTTTAGATTTTATTTTCAAAGTAGAGAGATCCCAGTCGAATACCTACTTTATTTTAGACTTTCACCTGTCTACTTTTTGGTTACTTTCTTGTGATCACAGCGTAGATATCTTTGCCTAATTAGGTTTTACTAAAATTGATTTTGAATTTTATTCAGTCGCAATTCTGCTTTATTTTACAATTTTCTAATAATTTTTTTTTTTATTTGGTAGCCTACTTGTATTTGCTTTTAAATAGTATTGCCTAACTACATTTTATTATAATTAATTTTGAATTTTATTTCCAAAATAGATCAAAGCCGAATTCCTACTCTATATTTAAGCTTTTACCTGTCCAATTTTTGGTTACCTACTTGCAGTCGCAATGTAAATAACTTTGTCTAATAAGATTTTACTAAAATTGATTTTAAACTTTCTCTTCAAAATAGATCAGTCGACTTACTGTTGTATTTTACAACTTCTCACCTAGCTAATTTTTGGTAGCCTACTTGTATTTGCATTTTAGGCACTATTGTGTATCTAGATTTTACTAAAAATTGATTCTCAATTTTATTTTCAAAATAAATTACAGTCGAAATCCCAATTTGTTTTTAACTTTCGCATTTCTAATTTTTGGTTACTTACTTGTGATCACAGTGTAAATATCTTTGTCTAATCAGATTTTACTAAAATTGATTTTAAACTTTCTCTTCAAAATAGATCAGTCGACTTACTGTTGTATTTTACAACTTCTCACCTAGCTAATTTTTGGTAGCCTACTTGTATTAGCATTTTAGGCACTATTGTGTATCTAGATTTTACTGAAAATTGATTCTCAATTTTATTTTCAAACTAAATTACAGTCGAAATCCCAATTTGTTTTTAACTTTTGCGTTTCTAATTTTTGGTTACTTACTTGTGATCACAGTGTAAATTACTTTGTCTAATCAGATTTTTCTAAAATCGATTTTAAAATTTCTCTTCAAAATAGATCCGTTGACTTACTGTTTTCTTTTACAACTTCTCACCTAGCTAATTTTCGGTAGCCTACTTGTAGTTGCATTTTAAATCCTATTGTCTAACTAGATTTTACTAAAATTCATTTTAAATTTTATTTTCAAGATAGAGCAAAGTCGAATTCCTACCCTATATTCGAGCTTTTTACCTGTCTAATTTTTGATTACTTATTTGCTATCACAGTTGTTACGGATGACGAACAGGTGTTCAATATCATCTCTGGCAGAAACCGTCCTAGATAAATCTACATAATTGTTTAGGTTAGTTTAGGGCCCAAACGTACGCACGACCAACTGGTCGTTGACAAAATACGAATGTTCACTTGAAGGGTACTGACAAGTACCGTCCGTCATTGCAGGGCTATATAAGCCCCTACATTTCTACTCTCGTGGGCTCGTACTGTCGTAATCACGAATAGTGTCGCTTCGTGCTGCATCTCGGAAGTCAACTACCAGTGAGATCGGACGTTCGTTCCTTTTGAATCAAAGTTTAACCGTACAGATTCCGCGAGTTCGGTCTAAAATCTGTTAGGCAGTGACAAGGTTGCTCCGAGTCCCCCGCATTGCCGGTGCGTCAACACCGTGCGTCTTAGCTTAGGTAATATCACCTTTCAATTTCTTTCCTATTCTAAATTCAGTTCATTCGCGACACAAGTACACTTGTAGAACGAAACTCTATAGTAAGAATATATTTGTCTTCTTTGATAATTAACTCAAATTCATTAAACCCATAATTATCGTCCAATATCCTAACCAAGTGATTGAACGTCCCCACATGATACAATCTTACCGCTCGGATTGTATCAATTAAATTATACTAGTTACGAGGCTTACTAATTATCCTAGCAATTCCCTGATTAACCATCAGGCTCTTTCGCGACATTCCAATTGTCCGAACAGAGATTTATCCAACCTAGCGGCTCCCCAGTTTTGCATTGGGTTCGTCCTCATCCTAACAGCTCCCTGATTTCGCATCAGGTTCGTCTGTGCTATTATACAACCTCCTAGCAGCTCCCCGGTTTTGCATCGGGTTCGTCTGCGTTTGACTCCATTCGTAGAGGCTCCCTGACTTCGCGTCAGGTTCGTTCTCGCTGTCAATAATCCTAGCGGCTCCTCAATTTCGCATTGGGTTCGTCCGCGTTCCTTAACTAACAAATTTATATCATATTCCTAGGGTAATAACCCTTCGCCGGCCACTCGTGCTGCTCGCGGCCCTGGCTCGTGACACAGTGCAAATAACTTTGTCTAATCGGATTTTACTAGAATTGATTTTGAACTTTCTCTTCAAAATAGATCAGTCGAATTTCTGTTTTATTTTTCAACTTTTCACTTAGCTAATTTTTGGTCGGCTACTTGTATTTGCATTTTAAACACTATTGTCTATCTAGATTTTACTAAAATTGATTTTAAATTTTATGTTCAAAATAGATCAAACTCGAGGTCCTAATTTGTTTTTAAACTTTTGCCTTTCTAATTTTTGGTTACTTATTTGTGATCACAATGTACCAACTTTGCCTAATTGGATTTTACTAAAATTGGTTTTAATTTTTTTCTTCGAAAATAGCTATTGATCTAGATCAGTCGCATTTCTGATTTACTTTACATCTAATTTTTGGTAGCCTACTTGTATTTGCTTTTTTAGATAATATTGCCTAACTAGATTTTACTACCATTGATTTTAAATTTTATTTTCAAAATAGACCAAAGTCGGATTCCTACTCTATATTTAAGCTTTTACCTGTCTACTTTTTGGTTACTTGCTTGTGACAGCATTGTAAATAATATTGTCTAACTGGTTTTTGGTGAATTTATTTTAGATTTTATTTTCAAAGTAGAGAGATCCCAGTCGAATTCCTACTTTATTTTAGACTTTTACCTGTCTACTTTTTGGTTACTTTCTTGTGATCACAGCGTAGATATCTTTGCCTAATTAGGTTTTACTAAAATTGATTTTGAATTTTATTCAGTCGCAATTCTGCTTTATTTTACAATTTTCTAATAATTTTTTTTTTTATTTGGTAGCCTACTTGTATTTGCTTTTAAATAGTATTGCCTAACAACATTTTATTATAATTAATTTTGAATTTTATTTCCAAAATAGATCAAAGCCGAATTCCTACTCTATATTTAAGCTTTTACCTGTCCAATTTTTGGTTACCTACTTGCAGTCGCAATGTAAATAACTTTGTCTAATAAGATTTTACTAAAATTGATTTTAAACTTTCTCTTCAAAATAGATCAGTCGACTTACTGTTGTATTTTACAACTTCTCACCTAGCTAATTTTTGGTAGCCTACTTGTATTTGCATTTTAGGCACTATTGTGTATCCAGATTTTACTAAAAATTGATTCTCAATTTTATTTTCAAAATAAATTACAGTCGAAATCCCAATTTGTTTTTAACTTTTGCGTTTCTAATTTTTGGTTACTTACTTGTGATCACAGTGTAAATTACTTTGTCTAATCAGATTTTTCTAAAATCGATTTTAAAATTTCTCTTCAAAATAGATCCGTTGACTTACTGTTTTCTTTTACAACTTCTCACCTAGCTAATTTTCGGTAGTCTACTTGTAGTTGCATTTTAAATCCTATTGTCTAACTAGATTTTACTAAAATTCATTTTAAATTTTATTTTCAAGATAGAGCAAAGTCGAATTCCTACCCTATATTCAAGCTTTTTACCTGCCTAATTTTTGATTACTTATTTGCTATCACAGTTGTTACGGATGACGAACAGGTGTTCAATATCATCTCTGGCAGAAACCGTCCTAGATAAACGAACAGAGATACCCTAGATAAATCTACATAATTGTTTAGGTTAGTTTAGGGCCCAAACGTACGCACGACCAACTGGTCGTTGACAAAATACGAATGTTCACTTGAAGGGTACTGACAAGTACCATCCGTCATTGCAGGGCTATATAAGCCCTTACATTTCTACTCTCGTGGGCTAGTACTGTCGTAATCACGAATAGTGTCGCGTCGTGCTGCATCTCGGAAGTCAACTACCAGTGAGATCGGACGTTCGTTCCTTTTGAATCAAAGTTTAACCGTACAGATTCCGCGAGTTCGGTCTAAAATCTGTTAGGCAGTGACAAGGTTGCTCCGAGTCCCCCGCATTGCCGGTGCGTCAACACCGTGCGTCTTAGCTTAGGTAATATCACCTTTCAATTTCTTTCCTATTCTAAATTCAGTTCATTCGCGACACAAGTACACTTGTAGAACGAAACTCTATAGTAAGAATATATTTGTCTTCTTTGATAATTAACTCAAATTCATTAAACCCATAATTATCGTCCAATATCCTAACCAAGTGATTGAACGTCCCCACATGATACAATCTTACCGCTCGGATTGTATCAATTAAATTATACTAGTTACGAGGCTTACTAATTATCCTAGCAATTCCCTGATTAACCATCAGGCTCTTTCGCGACATTCCAATTGTCCGAACAGAGATTTATCCAACCTAGCGGCTCCCCAGTTTTGCATTGGGTTCGTCCTCATCCTAACAGCTCCCTGATTTCGCATCAGGTTCGTCTGTGCTATTATACAACCTCCTAGCAGCTCCCCGGTTTTGCATCGGGTTCGTCTGCGTTTGACTCCATTCGTAGAGGCTCCCTGACTTCGCGTCAGGTTCGTTCTCGCTGTCAATAATCCTAGCGGCTCCTCAATTTCGCATTGGGTTCGTCCGCGTTCCTTAACTAACAAATTTATATCATATTCCTAGGGTAATAACCCTTCGCCGGCCACTCGTGCTTCTCGCGGCCCTGGCTCGTGACACAGTGCAAATAACTTTGTCTAATCGGATTTTACTAGAATTGATTTTGAACTTTCTCTTCAAAATAGATCAGTCGAATTTCTGTTTTATTTTTCAACTTTTCACTTAGCTAATTTTTGGTCGGCTACTTGTATTTGCATTTTAAACACTATTGTCTATCTAGATTTTACTAAAATTGATTTTAAATTTTATGTTCAAAATAGATCAAACTCGAGGTCCTAATTTGTTTTTAAACTTTTGCCTTTCTAATTTTTGGTTACTTATTTGTGATCACAATGTAACCAACTTTGCCTAATTGGATTTTACTAAAATTGGTTTTAATTTTTTTCTTCGAAAATAGCTATTGATCTAGATCAGTCGCATTTCTGCTTTATTTTACATCTAATTTTTGGTAGCCTACTTGTATTTGCTTTTTTAGATAATATTGCCTAACTAGATTTTACTACCATTGATTTTAAATTTTATTTTCAAAATAGACCAAAGTCGGATTCCTACTCTATATTTAAGCTTTTACCTGTCTACTTTTTGGTTACTTGCTTGTGACAGCATTGTAAATAATATTGTCTAACTGGATTTTAGTGAATTTATTTTAGATTTTATTTTCAAAGTAGAGAGATCCCAGTCGAATACCTACTTTATTTTAGACTTTCACCTGTCTACTTTTTGGTTACTTTCTTCTGATCACAGCGTAGATATCTTTGCCTAATTAGGTTTTACTAAAATTGATTTTGAATTTTATTCAGTCGCAATTCTGCTTTATTTTACAATTTTCTAATAATTTTTTTTTTTATTTGGTAGCCTACTTGTATTTGCTTTTAAATAGTATTGCCTAACTACATTTTATTATAATTAATTTTGAATTTTCTTTCCAAAATAGATCAAAGCCGAATTCCTACTCTATATTTAAGCTTTTACCTGTCCAATTTTTGGTTACCTACTTGCAGTCGCAATGTAAATAACTTTGTCTAATAAGATTTTACTAAAATTGATTTTAAACTTTCTCTTCAAAATAGATCAGTCGACTTACTGTTGTATTTTACAACATCTCACCTAGCTAATTTTTGGTAGCCTACTTGTATTTGCATTTTAGGCACTATTGTGTATCTAGATTTTACTAAAAATTGATTCTCAATTTTATTTTCAAAATAAATTACAGTCGAAATCCCAATTTGTTTTTAACTTTTGCATTTCTAATTTTTGGTTACTTACTTGTGATCACAGTGTAAATAACTTTGTCTAATCAGATTTTACTAAAATTGATTTTAAACTTTCTCTTCAAAATAGATCAGTCGACTTACTGTTGTATTTTACAACTTCTCACCTAGCTAATTTTTGGTAGCCTACTTGTATTAGCATTTTAGGCACTATTGTGTATCTAGATTTTACTGAAAATTGATTCTGAATTTTATTTTCAAACTAAATTACAGTCGAAATCCCAATTTGTTTTTAACTTTTGCGTTTCTAATTTTTGGTTACTTACTTGTGATCACAGTGTAAATTACTTTGTCTAATCAGATTTTTCTAAAATCGATTTTAAAATTTCTCTTCAAAATAGATACGTTGACTTACTGTTTTCTTTTACAACTTCTCACCTAGCTAATTTTCGGTAGCCTACTTGTAGTTGCATTTTAAATCCTTTTGTCTAACTAGATTTTACTAAAATTCATTTTAAATTTTATTTTCAAGATAGAGCAAAGTCAAATTCCTACCCTATATTCAAGCTTTTTACCTGCCTAATTTTTGATTACTTATTTGCTATCACAGTTGTTACGGATGACGAACAGGTGTTCAATATCATCTCTGGCAGAAACCGTCCTAGATAAATCTACATAATTGTTTAGGTTAGTTTAGGGCCCAAACGTACGCACGACCAACTGGTCGTTGACAAAATACGAATGTTCACTTGAAGGGTACTGACAAGTACCGTCCGTCATTGCAGGGCTATATAAGCCCCTACATTTCTACTCTCGTGGGCTCGTACTGTCGTAATCACGAATAGTGTCGCTTCGTGCTGCATCTCGGAAGTCAACTACCAGTGAGATCGGACGTTCGTTCCTTTTGAATCAGAGTTTAACCGTACAGATTCCGCGAGTTCGGTCTAAAATCTGTTAGGCAGTGACAAGGTTGCTCCGAGTCCCCCGCATTGCCGGTGCGTCAACACCGTGCGTCTTAGCTTAGGTAATATCACCTTTCAATTTCTTTCCTATTCTAAATTCAGTTCATTCGCGACACAAGTACACTTGTAGAACGAAACTCTATAGTAAGAATATATTTGTCTTCTTTGATAATTAACTCAAATTCATTAAACCCATAATTATCGTCCAATATCCTAACCAAGTGATTGAACGTCCCCACATGATACAATCTTACCGCTCGGATTGTATCAATTAAATTATACTAGTTACGAGGCTTACTAATTATCCTAGCAATTCCCTGATTAACCATCAGGCTCTTTCGCGACATTCCAATTGTCCGAACAGAGATTTATCCAACCTAGCGGCTCCCCAGTTTTGCATTGGGTTCGTCCTCATCCTAACAGCTCCCTGATTTCGCATCAGGTTCGTCTGTGCTATTATACAACCTCCTAGCAGCTCCCCGGTTTTGCATCGGGTTCGTCTGCGTTTGACTCCATTCGTAGAGGCTCCCTGACTTCGCGTCAGGTTCGTTCTCGCTGTCAATAATCCTAGCGGCTCCTCAATTTCGCATTGGGTTCGTCCGCGTTCCTTAACTAACAAATTTATATCATATTCCTAGGGTAATAACCCTTCGCCGGCCACTCGTGCTGCTCGCGGCCCTGGCTCGTAACACAGTGCAAATAACTTTGTCTAATCGGATTTTACTAGAATTGATTTTGAACTTTCTCTTCAAAATAGATCAGTCGAATTTCTGTTTTATTTTTCAACTTTTCACTTAGCTAATTTTTGGTCGGCTACTTGTATTTGCATTTTAAACACTATTGTCTATCTAGATTTTACTAAAATTGATTTTAAATTTTATGTTCAAAATAGATCAAACTCGAGGTCCTAATTTGTTTTTAAACTTTTGCCTTTCTAATTTTTGGTTACTTATTTGTGATCACAATGAAACCAACTTTGCCTAATTGGATTTTACTAAAATTGGTTTCAATTTTTTTCTTCGAAAATAGCTATTGATCTAGATCAGTCGCATTTCTGCTTTACTTTACATCTAATTTTTGGTAGCCTACTTGTATTTGCTTTTTTAGATAATATTGCCTAACTAGATTTTACTACCATTGATTTTAAATTTTATTTTCAAAATAGACCAAAGTCGGATTCCTACTCTATATTTAAGCTTTTACCTGTCTACTTTTTGGTTACTTGCTTGTGACAGCATTGTAAATAATATTGTCTAACTGGATTTTAGTGAATTTATTTTAGATTTTATTTTCAAAGTAGAGAGATCCCAGTCGAATACCTACTTTATTTTAGACTTTCACCTGTCTACTTTTTGGTTACTTTCTTGTGATCACAGCGTAGATATCTTTGCCTAATTAGGTTTTACTAAAATTGATTTTGAATTTTATTCAGTCGCAATTCTGCTTTATTTTACAATTTTCTAATAATTTTTTTTTTTATTTGGTAGCCTACTTGTATTTGCTTTTAAATAGTATTGCCTAACTACATTTTATTATAATTAATTTTGAATTTTCTTTCCAAAATAGATCAAAGCCGAATTCCTACTCTATATTTAAGCTTTTACCTGTCCAATTTTTGGTTACCTACTTGCAGTCGCAATGTAAATAACTTTGTCTAATAAGATTTTACTAAAATTGATTTTAAACTTTCTCTTCAAAATAGATCAGTCGACTTACTGTTGTATTTTACAACATCTCACCTAGCTAATTTTTGGTAGCCTACTTGTATTTGCATTTTAGGCACTATTGTGTATCTAGATTTTACTAAAAATTGATTCTCAATTTTATTTTCAAAATAAATTACAGTCGAAATCCCAATTTGTTTTTAACTTTTGCATTTCTAATTTTTGGTTACTTACTTGTGATCACAGTGTAAATAACTTTGTCTAATCAGATTTTACTAAAATTGATTTTAAACTTTCTCTTCAAAATAGATCAGTCGACTTACTGTTGTATTTTACAACTTCTCACCTAGCTAATTTTTGGTAGCCTACTTGTATTAGCATTTTAGGCACTATTGTGTATCTAGATTTTACTGAAAATTGATTCTCAATTTTATTTTCAAACTAAATTACAGTCGAAATCCCAATTTGTTTTTAACTTTTGCGTTTCTAATTTTTGGTTACTTACTTGTGATCACAGTGTAAATTACTTTGTCTAATCAGATTTTTCTAAAATCGATTTTAAAATTTCTCTTCAAAATAGATACGTTGACTTACTGTTTTCTTTTACAACTTCTCACCTAGCTAATTTTCGGTAGCCTACTTGTAGTTGCATTTTAAATCCTTTTGTCTAACTAGATTTTACTAAAATTCATTTTAAATTTTATTTTCAAGATAGAGCAAAGTCAAATTCCTACCCTATATTCAAGCTTTTTACCTGCCTAATTTTTGATTACTTATTTGCTATCACAGTTGTTACGGATGACGAACAGGTGTTCAATATCATCTCTGGCAGAAACCGTCCTAGATAAATCTACATAATTGTTTAGGTTAGTTTAGGGCCCAAACGTACGCACGACCAACTGGTCGTTGACAAAATACGAATGTTCACTTGAAGGGTACTGACAAGTACCGTCCGTCATTGCAGGGCTATATAAGCCCCTACATTTCTACTCTCGTGGGCTCGTACTGTCGTAATCACGAATAGTGTCGCTTCGTGCTGCATCTCGGAAGTCAACTACCAGTGAGATCGGACGTTCGTTCCTTTTGAATCAGAGTTTAACCGTACAGATTCCGCGAGTTCGGTCTAAAATCTGTTAGGCAGTGACAAGGTTGCTCCGAGTCCCCCGCATTGCCGGTGCGTCAACACCGTGCGTCTTAGCTTAGGTAATATCACCTTTCAATTTCTTTCCTATTCTAAATTCAGTTCATTCGCGACACAAGTACACTTGTAGAACGAAACTCTATAGTAAGAATATATTTGTCTTCTTTGATAATTAACTCAAATTCATTAAACCCATAATTATCGTCCAATATCCTAACCAAGTGATTGAACGTCCCCACATGATACAATCTTACCGCTCGGATTGTATCAATTAAATTATACTAGTTACGAGGCTTACTAATTATCCTAGCAATTCCCTGATTAACCATCAGGCTCTTTCGCGACATTCCAATTGTCCGAACAGAGATTTATCCAACCTAGCGGCTCCCCAGTTTTGCATTGGGTTCGTCCTCATCCTAACAGCTCCCTGATTTCGCATCAGGTTCGTCTGTGCTATTATACAACCTCCTAGCAGCTCCCCGGTTTTGCATCGGGTTCGTCTGCGTTTGACTCCATTCGTAGAGGCTCCCTGACTTCGCGTCAGGTTCGTTCTCGCTGTCAATAATCCTAGCGGCTCCTCAATTTCGCATTGGGTTCGTCCGCGTTCCTTAACTAACAAATTTATATCATATTCCTAGGGTAATAACCCTTCGCCGGCCACTCGTGCTGCTCGCGGCCCTGGCTCGTGACACAGTGCAAATAACTTTGTCTAATCGGATTTTACTAGAATTGATTTTGAACTTTCTCTTCAAAATAGATCAGTCGAATTTCTGTTTTATTTTTCAACTTTTCACTTAGCTAATTTTTGGTCGGCTACTTGTATTTGCATTTTAAACACTATTGTCTATCTAGATTTTACTAAAATTGATTTTAAATTTTATGTTCAAAATAGATCAAACTCGAGGTCCTAATTTGTTTTTAAACTTTTGCCTTTCTAATTTTTGGTTACTTATTTGTGATCACAATGTAACCAACTTTGCCTAATTGGATTTTACTAAAATTGGTTTTAATTTTTTTCTTCGAAAATAGCTATTGATCTAGATCAGTCGCATTTCTGCTTTACTTTACATCTAATTTTTGGTAGCCTACTTGTATTTGCTTTTTTAGATAATATTGCCTAACTAGATTTTACTACCATTGATTTTAAATTTTATTTTCAAAATAGACCAAAGTCGGATTCCTACTCTATATTTAAGCTTTTACCTGTCTACTTTTTGGTTACTTGCTTGTGACAGCATTGTAAATAATATTGTTTAACTGGATTTTAGTGAATTTATTCTAGATTTTATTTTCAAAGTAGAGAGATCCCAGTCGAATACCTACTTTATTTTAGACTTTCACCTGTCTACTTTTTGGTTACTTTCTTGTGATCACAGCGTAGATATCTTTGCCTAATTAGGTTTTACTAAAATTGATTTTGAATTTTATTCAGTCGCAATTCTGCTTTATTTTACAATTTTCTAATAATTTTTTTTTTTATTTGGTAGCCTACTTGTATTTGCTTTTAAATAGTATTGCCTAACTACATTTTATTATAATTAATTTTGAATTTTCTTTCCAAAATAGATCAAAGCCGAATTCCTACTCTATATTTAAGCTTTTACCTGTCCAATTTTTGGTTACCTACATGCAGTCGCAATGTAAATAACTTTGTCTAATAAGATTTTACTAAAATTGATTTTAAACTTTCTCTTCAAAATAGATCAGTCGACTTACTGTTGTATTTTACAACATCTCACCTAGCTAATTTTTGGTAGCCTACTTGTATTTGCATTTTAGGCACTATTGTGTATCTAGATTTTACTAAAAATTGATTCTCAATTTTATTTTCAAAATAAATTACAGTCGAAATCCCAATTTGTTTTTAACTTTTGCATTTCTAATTTTTGGTTACTTACTTGTGATCACAGTGTAAATAACTTTGTCTAATCAGATTTTACTAAAATTGATTTTAAACTTTCTCTTCAAAATAGATCAGTCGACTTACTGTTGTATTTTACAACTTCTCACCTAGCTAATTTTTGGTAGCCTACTTGTATTTGCATTTTAGGCACTATTGTGTATCCAGATTTTACTAAAAATTGATTCTCAATTTTATTTTCAAAATAAATTACAGTCGAAATCCCAATTTGTTTTTAACTTTTGCGTTTCTAATTTTTGGTTACTTACTTGTGATCACAGTGTAAATTACTTTGTCTAATCAGATTTTTCTAAAATCGATTTTAAAATTTCTCTTCAAAATAGATCCGTTGACTTACTGTTTTCTTTTACAACTTCTCACCTAGCTAATTTTCGGTAGCCTACTTGTAGTTGCATTTTAAATCCTATTGTCTAACTAGATTTTACTAAAATTCATTTTAAATTTTATTTTCAAGATAGAGCAAAGTCGAATTCCTACCCTATATTCAAGCTTTTTACCTGTCTAATTTTTGATTACTTATTTGCTATCACAGTTGTTACGGATGACGAACAGGTGTTCAATATCATCTCTGGCAGAAACCGTCCTAGATAAATCTACATAATTGTTTAGGTTAGTTTAGGGCCTAAACGTACGCACGACCAACTGGTCGTTGACACAATACGAATGTTCACTTGAAGGGTACTGACAAGTACCGTCCGTCATTGCAGGGCTATATAAGCCCCTACATTTCTACTCTCGTGGGCTCGTACTGTCGTAATCACGAATAGTGTCGCTTCGTGCTGCATCTCGGAAGTCAACTACCAGTGAGATCGGACGTTCGTTCCTTTTGAATCAGAGTTTAACCGTACAGATTCCGCGAGTTCGGTCTAAAATCTGTTAGGCAGTGACAAGGTTGCTCCGAGTCCCCCGCATTGCCGGTGCGTCAACACCGTGCGTCTTAGCTTAGGTAATATCACCTTTCAATTTCTTTCCTATTCTAAATTCAGTTCATTCGCGACACAAGTACACTTGTAGAACGAAACTCTATAGTAAGAATATATTTGTCTTCTTTGATAATTAACTCAAATTCATTAAACCCATAATTATCGTCCAATATCCTAACCAAGTGATTGAACGTCCCCACATGATACAATCTTACCGCTCGGATTGTATCAATTAAATTATACTAGTTACGAGGCTTACTAATTATCCTAGCAATTCCCTGATTAACCATCAGGCTCTTTCGCGACATTCCAATTGTCCGAACAGAGATTTATCCAACCTAGCGGCTCCCCAGTTTTGCATTGGGTTCGTCCTCATCCTAACAGCTCCCTGATTTCGCATCAGGTTCGTCTGTGCTATTATACAACCTCCTAGCAGCTCCCCGGTTTTGCATCGGGTTCGTCTGCGTTTGACTCCATTCGTAGAGGCTCCCTGACTTCGCGTCAGGTTCGTTCTCGCTGTCAATAATCCTAGCGGCTCCTCAATTTCGCATTGAGTTCGTCCGCGTTCCTTAACTAACAAATTTATATCATATTCCTAGGGTAATAACCCTTCGCCGGCCACTCGTGCTGCTCGCGGCCCTGGCTCGTGACACAGTGCAAATAACTTTGTCTAATCGGATTTTACTAGAATTGATTTTGAACTTTCTCTTCAAAATAGATCAGTCGAATTTCTGTTTTATTTTTCAACTTTTCACTTAGCTAATTTTTGGTCGGCTACTTGTATTTGCATTTTAAACACTATTGTCTATCTAGATTTTACTAAAATTGATTTTAAATTTTATGTTCAAAATAGATCAAACTCGAGGTCCTAATTTGTTTTTAAACTTTTGCCTTTCTAATTTTTGGTTACTTATTTGTGATCACAATGTAACCAACTTTGCCTAATTGGATTTTACTAAAATTGGTTTTAATTTTTTTCTTCGAAAATAGCTATTGATCTAGATCAGTCGCATTTCTGATTTACTTTACATCTAATTTTTGGTAGCCTACTTGTATTTGCTTTTTTAGATAATATTGCCTAACTAGATTTTACTACCATTGATTTTAAATTTTATTTTCAAAATAGACCAAAGTCGGATTCCTACTCTATATTTAAGCTTTTACCTGTCTACTTTTTGGTTACTTGCTTGTGACAGCATTGTAAATAATATTGTCTAACTGGATTTTAGTGAATTTATTTTAGATTTTATTTTCAAAGTAGAGAGATCCCAGTCGAATACCTACTTTATTTTAGACTTTCACCTGTCTACTTTTTGGTTACTTTCTTGTGATCACAGCGTAGATATCTTTGCCTAATTAGGTTTTACTAAAATTGATTTTGAATTTTATTCAGTCGCAATTCTGCTTTATTTTACAATTTTCTAATAATTTTTTTTTTTATTTGGTAGCCTACTTGTATTTGCTTTTAAATAGTATTGCCTAACTACATTTTATTATAATTAATTTTGAATTTTCTTTCCAAAATAGATCAAAGCCGAATTCCTACTCTATATTTAAGCTTTTACCTGTCCAATTTTTGGTTACCTACTTGCAGTCGCAATGTAAATAACTTTGTCTAATAAGATTTTACTAAAATTGATTTTAAACTTTCTCTTCAAAATAGATCAGTCGACTTACTGTTGTATTTTACAACATCTCACCTAGCTAATTTTTGGTAGCCTACTTGTATTTGCATTTTAGGCACTATTGTGTAACTAGATTTTACTAAAAATTGATTCTCAATTTTATTTTCAAAATAAATTACAGTCGAAATCCCAATTTGTTTTTAACTTTTGCATTTCTAATTTTTGGTTACTTACTTGTGATCACAGTGTAAATAACTTTGTCTAATCAGATTTTACTAAAATTGATTTTAAACTTTCTCTTCAAAATAGATCAGTCGACTTACTGTTGTATTTTACAACTTCTCACCTAGCTAATTTTTGGTAGCCTACTTGTATTAGCATTTTAGGCACTATTGTGTATCTAGATTTTACTGAAAATTGATTCTCAATTTTATTTTCAAACTAAATTACAGTCGAAATCCCAATTTGTTTTTAACTTTTGCGTTTCTAATTTTTGGTTACTTACTTGTGATCACAGTGTAAATTACTTTGTCTAATCAGATTTTTCTAAAATCGATTTTAAAATTTCTCTTCAAAATAGATACGTTGACTTACTGTTTTCTTTTACAACTTCTCACCTAGCTAATTTTCGGTAGCCTACTTGTAGTTGCATTTTAAATCCTATTGTCTAACTAGATTTTACTAAAATTCATTTTAAATTTTATTTTCAAGATAGAGCAAAGTCGAATTCCTACCCTATATTCAAGCTTTTTACCTGTCTAATTTTTGATTACTTATTGGCTATCACAGTTGTTACGGATGACGAACAGGTGTTCAATATCATCTCTGGCAGAAACCGTCCTAGATAAATCTACATAATTGTTTAGGTTAGTTTAGGGCCCAAACGTACGCACGACCAACTGGTCGTTGACAAAATACGAATGTTCACTTGAAGGGTACTGACAAGTACCGTCCGTCATTGCAGGGCTATATAAGCCCCTACATTTCTACTCTCGTGGGCTCGTACTGTCGTAATCACGAATAGTGTCGCTTCGTGCTGCATCTCGGAAGTCAACTACCAGTGAGATCGGACGTTCGTTCCTTTTGAATCAAAGTTTAACCGTACAGATTCCGCGAGTTCGGTCTAAAATCTGTTAGGCAGTGACAAGGTTGCTCCGAGTCCCCCGCATTGCCGGTGCGTCAACACCGTGCGTCTTAGCTTAGGTAATATCACCTTTCAATTTCTTTCCTATTCTAAATTCAGTTCATTCGCGACACAAGTACACTTGTAGAACGAAACTCTATAGTAAGAATATATTTGTCTTCTTTGATAATTAACTCAAATTCATTAAACCCATAATTATCGTCCAATATCCTAACCAAGTGATTGAACGTCCCCACATGATACAATCTTACCGCTCGGATTGTATCAATTAAATTATACTAGTTACGAGGCTTACTAATTATCCTAGCAATTCCCTGATTAACCATCAGGCTCTTTCGCGACATTCCAATTGTCCGAACAGAGATTTATCCAACCTAGCGGCTCCCCAGTTTTGCATTGGGTTCGTCCTCATCCTAACAGCTCCCTGATTTCGCATCAGGTTCGTCTGTGCTATTATACAACCTCCTAGCAGCTCCCCGGTTTTGCATCGGGTTCGTCTGCGTTTGACTCCATTCGTAGAGGCTCCCTGACTTCGCGTCAGGTTCGTTCTCGCTGTCAATAATCCTAGCGGCTCCTCAATTTCGCATTGGGTTCGTCCGCGTTCCTTAACTAACAAATTTATATCATATTCCTAGGGTAATAACCCTTCGCCGGCCACTCGTGCTGCTCGCGGCCCTGGCTCGTGACACAGTGCAAATAACTTTGTCTAATCGGATTTTACTAGAATTGATTTTGAACTTTCTCTTCAAAATAGATCAGTCGAATTTCTGTTTTATTTTTCAACTTTTCACTTAGCTAATTTTTGGTCGGCTACTTGTATTTGCATTTTAAACACTATTGTCTATCTAGATTTTACTAAAATTGATTTTAAATTTTATGTTCAAAATAGATCAAACTCGAGGTCCTAATTTGTTTTTAAACTTTTGCCTTTCTAATTTTTGGTTACTTATTTGTGATCACAATGTAACCAACTTTGCCTAATTGGATTTTACTAAAATTGGTTTTAATTTTTTTCTTCGAAAATAGCTATTGATCTAGATCAGTCGCATTTCTGATTTACTTTACATCTAATTTTTGGTAGCCTACTTGTATTTGCTTTTTTAGATAATATTGCCTAACTAGATTTTACTACCATTGATTTTAAATTTTATTTTCAAAATAGACCAAAGTCGGATTCCTACTCTATATTTAAGCTTTTACCTGTCTACTTTTTGGTTACTTGCTTGTGACAGCATTGTAAATAATATTGTCTAACTGGATTTTAGTGCATTTATTTTAGATTTTATTTTCAAAGTAGAGAGATCCCAGTCGAATTCCTACTTTATTTTAGACTTTTACCTGTCTACTTTTTGGTTACTTTCTTGTGATCACAGCGTAGATATCTTTGCCTAATTAGGTTTTACTAAAATTGATTTTGAATTTTATTCAGTCGCAATTCTGCTTTATTTTACAATATTCTAATAATTTTTTTTTTATTTGGTAGCCTACTTGTATTTGCTTTTAAATAGTGTTGCCTAACTACATTTTATTATAATTAATTTTGAATTTTATTTCCAAAATAGATCAAAGCCGAATTCCTACTCTATATTTAAGCTTTTACCTGTCCAATTTTTGGTTACCTACTTGCAGTCGCAATGTAAATAACTTTGTCTAATCAGATTTTACTAAAATTGATTTTAAACTTTCTCTTCAAAATAGATCCGTTGACTTACTGTTGTATTTTACAACTTCTCACCTAGCTAATTTTTGGTAGCCTACTTGTATTAGCATTTTAGGCACTATTGTGTATCTAGATTTTACTGAAAATTGATTCTCAATTTTATTTTCAAACTAAATTACAGTCGAAATCCCAATTTGTTTTTAACTTTTGCGTTTCTAATTTTTGGTTACTTACTTGTGATCACAGTGTAAATTACTTTGTCTAATCAGATTTTTCTAAAATCGATTTTAAAATTTCTCTTCAAAATAGATCCGTTGACTTACTGTTTTCTTTTACAACTTCTCACCTAGCTAATTTTCGGTAGCCTACTTGTAGTTGCATTTTAAATCCTATTGTCTAACTAGATTTTACTAAAATTCATTTTAAATTTTATTTTCAAGATAGAGCAAAGTCAAATTCCTACCCTATATTCAAGCTTTTAACCTGTCTAATTTTTGATTACTTACTTGCTATCACAGTTGTTACGGATGACGAACAGGTGTTCAATATCATCTCTGGCAGAAACCGTCCTAGATAAATCTACATAATTGTTTAGGTTAGTTTAGGGCCCAAACGTACGCACGACCAACTGGTCGTTGACAAAATACGAATGTTCACTTGAAGGGTACTGACAAGTACCATCCGTCATTGCAGGGCTATATAAGCCCTTACATTTCTACTCTCGTGGGCTAGTACTGTCGTAATCACGAATAGTGTCGCGTCGTGCTGCATCTCGGAAGTCAACTACCAGTGAGATCGGACGTTCGTTCCTTTTGAATCAAAGTTTAACCGTACAGATTCCGCGAGTTCGGTCTAAAATCTGTTAGGCAGTGACAAGGTTTCTCCGAGTCCCCCGCATTGCCGGTGCGTCAACACCGTACGTCTTAGCTTAGGTAATATCACCTTTCAATTTCTTTCCTATTCTAAATTCAGTTCATTCGCGACACAAGTACACTTGTAGAACGAAACTCTATAGTAAGAATATATTTGTCTTCTTTGATAATTAACTCAAATTCATTAAACCCATAATTATCGTCCAATATCCTAACCAAGTGATTGAACGTCCCCACATGATACAATCTTACCGCTCGGATTGTATCAATTAAATTATACTAGTTACGAGGCTTACTAATTATCCTAGCAATTCCCTGATTAACCATCAGGCTCTTTCGCGACATTCCAATTGTCCGAACAGAGATTTATCCAACCTAGCGGCTCCCCAGTTTTGCATTGGGTTCGTCCTCATCCTAACAGCTCCCTGATTTCGCATCAGGTTCGTCTGTGCTATTATACAACCTCCTAGCAGCTCCCCGGTTTTGCATCGGGTTCGTCTGCGTTTGACTCCATTCGTAGAGGCTCCCTGACTTCGCGTCAGGTTCGTTCTCGCTGTCAATAATCCTAGCGGCTCCTCAATTTCGCATTGGGTTCGTCCGCGTTCCTTAACTAACAAATTTATATCATATTCCTAGGGTAATAACCCTTCGCCGGCCACTCGTGCTGCTCGCGGCCCTGGCTCGTGACACAGTGCAAATAACTTTGTCTAATCGGATTTTACTAGAATTGATTTTGAACTTTCTCTTCAAAATAGATCAGTCGAATTTCTGTTTTATTTTTCAACTTTTCACTTAGCTAATTTTTGGTCGGCTACTTGTATTTGCATTTTAAACACTATTGTCTATCTAGATTTTACTAAAATTGATTTTAAATTTTATGTTCAAAATAGATCAAACTCGAGGTCCTAATTTGTTTTTAAACTTTTGCCTTTCTAATTTTTGGTTACTTATTTGTGATCACAATGTAACCAACTTTGCCTAATTGGATTTTACTAAAATTGGTTTTAATTTTTTTCTTCGAAAATAGCTATTGATCTAGATCAGTCGCATTTCTGATTTACTTTACATCTAATTTTTGGTAGCCTACTTGTATTTGCTTTTTTAGATAATATTGCCTAACTAGATTTTACTACCATTGATTTTAAATTTTATTTTCAAAATAGACCAAAGTCGGATTCCTACTCTATATTTAAGCTTTTACCTGTCTACTTTTTGGTTACTTGCTTGTGACAGCATTGTAAATAATATTGTCTAACTGGTTTTTGGTGAATTTATTTTAGATTTTATTTTCAAAGTAGAGAGATCCCAGTCGAATTCCTACTTTATTTTAGACTTTTACCTGTCTACTTTTTGGTTACTTTCTTATGATCACAGCGTAGATATCTTTGCCTAATTAGGTTTTACTAAAATTGATTTTGAATTTTATTCAGTCGCAATTCTGCTTTATTTTACAATTTTCTAATAATTTTTTTTTTTATTTGGTAGCCTACTTGTATTTGCTTTTAAATAGTATTGCCTAACAACATTTTATTATAATTAATTTTGAATTTTATTTCCAAAATAGATCAAAGCCGAATTCCTACTCTATATTTAAGCTTTTACCTGTCCAATTTTTGGTTACCTACTTGCAGTCGCAATGTAAATAACTTTGTCTAATAAGATTTTACTAAAATTGATTTTAAACTTTCTCTTCAAAATAGATCAGTCGACTTACTGTTGTATTTTACAACTTCTCACCTAGCTAATTTTTGGTAGCCTACTTGTATTTGCATTTTAGGCACTATTGTGTATCCAGATTTTACTAAAAATTGATTCTCAATTTTATTTTCAAAATAAATTACAGTCGAAATCCCAATTTGTTTTTAACTTTTGCGTTTCTAATTTTTGGTTACTTACTTGTGATCACAGTGTAAATTACTTTGTCTAATCAGATTTTTCTAAAATCGATTTTAAAATTTCTCTTCAAAATAGATCCGTTGACTTACTGTTTTCTTTTACAACTTCTCACCTAGCTAATTTTCGGTAGCCTACTTGTAGTTGCATTTTAAATCCTATTGTCTAACTAGATTTTACTAAAATTCATTTTAAATTTTATTTTCAAGATAGAGCAAAGTCGAATTCCTACCCTATATTCAAGCTTTTTACCTGTCTAATTTTTGATTACTTATTTGCTATCACAGTTGTTACGGATGACGAACAGGTGTTCAATATCATCTCTGGCAGAAACCGTCCTAGATAAATCTACATAATTGTTTAGGTTAGTTTAGGGCCTAAACGTACGCACGACCAACTGGTCGTTGACACAATACGAATGTTCACTTGAAGGGTACTGACAAGTACCGTCCGTCATTGCAGGGCTATATAAGCCCCTACATTTCTACTCTCGTGGGCTCGTACTGTCGTAATCACGAATAGTGTCGCTTCGTGCTGCATCTCGGAAGTCAACTACCAGTGAGATCGGACGTTCGTTCCTTTTGAATCAAAGTTTAACCTTACAGATTCCGCGAGTTCGGTCTAAAATCTGTTAGGCAGTGACAAGGTTGCTCCGAGTCCCCCGCATTGCCGGTGCGTGAACACCGTGCGTCTTAGCTTAGGTAATATCACCTTTCAATTTCTTTCCTATTCTAAATTCAGTTCATTCGCGACACAAGTACACTTGTAGAACGAAACTCTATAGTAAGAATATATTTGTCTTCTTTGATAATTAACTCAAATTCATTAAACCCATAATTATCGTCCAATATCCTAACCAAGTGATTGAACGTCCCCACATGATACAATCTTACCGCTCGGATTGTATCAATTAAATTATACTAGTTACGAGGCTTACTAATTATCCTAGCAATTCCCTGATTAACCATCAGGCTCTTTCGCGACATTCCAATTGTCCGAACAGAGATTTATCCAACCTAGCGGCTCCCCAGTTTTGCATTGGGTTCGTCCTCATCCTAACAGCTCCCTGATTTCGCATCAGGTTCGTCTGTGCTATTATACAACCTCCTAGCAGCTCCCCGGTTTTGCATCGGGTTCGTCTGCGTTTGACTCCATTCGTAGAGGCTCCCTGACTTCGCGTCAGGTTCGTTCTCGCTGTCAATAATCCTAGCGGCTCCTCAATTTCGCATTGGGTTCGTCCGCGTTCCTTAACTAACAAATTTATATCATATTCCTAGGGTAATAACCCTTCGCCGGCCACTCGTGCTTCTCGCGGCCCTGGCTCGTGACACAGTGCAAATAACTTTGTCTAATCGGATTTTACTAGAATTGATTTTGAACTTTCTCTTCAAAATAGATCAGTCGAATTTCTGTTTTATTTTTCAACTTTTCACTTAGCTAATTTTTGGTCGGCTACTTGTATTTGCATTTTAAACACTATTGTCTATCTAGATTTTACTAAAATTGATTTTAAATTTTATGTTCAAAATAGATCAAACTCGAGGTCCTAATTTGTTTTTAAACTTTTGCCTTTCTAATTTTTGGTTACTTATTTGTGATCACAATGTAACCAACTTTGCCTAATTGGATTTTACTAAAATTGGTTTTAATTTTTTTCTTCGAAAATAGCTATTGATCTAGATCAGTCGCATTTCTGCTTTACTTTACATCTAATTTTTGGTAGCCTACTTGTATTTGCTTTTTTAGATAATATTGCCTAACTAGATTTTACTACCATTGATTTTAAATTTTATTTACAAAATAGACCAAAGTCGGATTCCTACTCTATATTTAAGCTTTTACCTGTCTACTTTTTGGTTACTTGCTTGTGACAGCATTGTAAATAATATTGTCTAACTGGATTTTAGTGAATTTATTTTAGATTTTATTTTCAAAGTAGAGAGATCCCAGTCGAATACCTACTTTATTTTAGACTTTCACCTGTCTACTTTTTGGTTACTTTCTTGTGATCACAGCGTAGATATCTTTGCCTAATTAGGTTTTACTAAAATTGATTTTGAATTTTATTCAGTCGCAATTCTGCTTTATTTTACAATTTTCTAATAATTTTTTTTTTTATTTGGTAGCCTACTTGTATTTGCTTTTAAATAGTATTGCCTAACTACATTTTATTATAATTAATTTTGAATTTTCTTTCCAAAATAGATCAAAGCCGAATTCCTACTCTATATTTAAGCTTTTACCTGTCCAATTTTTGGTTACCTACATGCAGTCGCAATGTAAATAACTTTGTCTAATAAGATTTTACTAAAATTGATTTTAAACTTTCTCTTCAAAATAGATCAGTCGACTTACTGTTGTATTTTACAACATCTCACCTAGCTAATTTTTGGTAGCCTACTTGTATTTGCATTTTAGGCACTATTGTGTATCTAGATTTTACTAAAAATTGATTCTCAATTTTATTTTCAAAATAAATTACAGTCGAAATCCCAATTTGTTTTTAACTTTTGCATTTCTAATTTTTGGTTACTTACTTGTGATCACAGTGTAAATAACTTTGTCTAATCAGATTTTACTAAAATTGATTTTAAACTTTCTCTTCAAAATAGATCAGTCGACTTACTGTTGTATTTTACACCTTCTCACCTAGCTAATTTTTGGTAGCCTACTTGTATTTGCATTTTAGGCACTATTGTGTATCCAGATTTTACTAAAAATTGATTCTCAATTTTATTTTCAAAATAAATTACAGTCGAAATCCCAATTTGTTTTTAACTTTTGCGTTTCTAATTTTTGGATACTTACTTGTGATCACAGTGTAAATTACTTTGTCTAATCAGATTTTTCTAAAATCGATTTTAAAATTTCTCTTCAAAATAGATCCGTTGACTTACTGTTTTCTTTTACAACTTCTCACCTAGCTAATTTTCGGTAGCCTACTTGTAGTTGCATTTTAAATCCTATTGTCTAACTAGATTTTACTAAAATTCATTTTAAATTTTATTTTCAAGATAGAGCAAAGTCGAATTCCTACCCTATATTCAAGCTTTTTACCTGTCTAATTTTTGATTACTTATTTGCTATCACAGTTGTTACGGATGACGAACAGGTGTTCAATATCATCTCTGGCAGGAACCGTCCTAGATAAATCTACATAATTGTTTAGGTTAGTTTAGGGCCTAAACGTACGCACGACCAACTGGTCGTTGACACAATACGAATGTTCACTTGAAGGGTACTGACAAGTACCGTCCGTCATTGC